>NC_051218.1:5802500-5902500 GCF_015220715.1 Pygocentrus nattereri
ATGGACGGACGGACGACTGTGCCAGGCTTGTCCGTTCCGGCTGGGTGCAGCTCCAGCTGTTTACAGCCAGAATCTACGCTGTTCTGTGGTTCCGCTGTTCTGCTTTCTGCAGCACGACCCACCGTGCCAGACAAGAGAGGGGAGTGTATTTATTGCGTACTAAATGATGGATTTGAGTATGTACTGCTGCTTTAAGTGCTTGTCTCTGTCCCTCTGCCCCTAAATTCGACCCCCTGAGCTGAAACAGACTCCTCTAGAAGCCAGCGTGTTTGTCACGGCTGTAAATGTATTATTGCTTCTTTTTTTCTTTGCCAAATCAAACAGTGGCTCTTTCTGTCCAGCAGCTCTGACTGAGCGCTGAGAAAAATCCTGTTTGTGGTTCTGCTACTGAGGCTTTGCATTATTCCTCTGGTTCCCACCCAGGCCAATGAATGAGAGTTGTTCAGATGAAGTCAGGCGTGAGTAACTTTAATCTACTCCTGCAGCGGCGGCAGGAAAAGCAAAAGTGATCCTGCAGAGGCACTGCAATCCCCCAAAATCCAGAAAACAGCAGAGCGGCACTCAATACTCCAACCGACCGAGCACTTACATAATTGTACAAAACTCTAGTGATGATATTATTTTAGTGATGATCACAGCTTTTATAGAGTTTTTCAAATCATTTTCTTACAACAATTTGAAAAACATGCATGAAGTTGCGAGCTGTAGACGACTTGGATATGACTGACCGAGCTGTAGAACATCAAGAATGAAGTTCGTTCATAAATTCATAAACAGAAATAAGTGCTAATTAAGCTTTAATAAATCAATAGGCAAAATATCCAGAAAGTTCAAATAAAATTGACATCCAGAATAATTGTTTCTAAAAAATCCAGAGTGAAGCTCTTATTAAAGGAATATCCAGGTTGAAGTCCTAATAAATGAATATACAGACGTTCTAACATATTCATAGAACTAATGAAGCTTTAATAAAATCAATAGGCAAAATATCCACAAAGATTAAATTTGATGTCCAAAATGAATAAAAAATCCTGAATAAAGCTCTACTAAAAGGAATATCCAGAATGAAGTTTTAATAAATTAATATCCAGAATTAATTTCTAATAAATCAACATATAAAAGATTGCATTTTAAATTGTTAATATAACTAATAAAGCTGTAGAAAGTTAAAATTTGATATCCAAATCTAATGAAACTGCAGCCTCCCTAAGCATAAGCCTATACTCAGATGTGTTATAATGTTTTGGTATTATTTTCCTGACACAAAAGCGTGGAGCGTCCCAATTGATCAAACTATTGAATTGGGCCCAGTACAAACCCCTGGGGAACACCACTGCTTCTCTCTTACACACACTCCGGATAAAGGAAGATGCTCATGCCAGTGTAACATAATAAACTCATAGAACACAACAGTGTCTAAACTTTGGCACAGGCTATGTTTCATGTCTTAATTTTTTCCCCACTCTGTTCAATTCAGCCACAGTGATCGTGCACTAAAAGAGCAGAAGTAGGTTCTCTGTAGAATGGGCTAACTTCATTTCACTTAGAAAATCAACAAAACATGCAATTTGATCAGGGGCATCCAAACTTTTGCTCCAAATGACTGTTAATAGACTAACACACAAGAAGACTGTACTTCTGCTCAGGTGCTGGAGTTGTGTACTTTGTCCTTCACAGCTTATGTGGTCTTTACTGCTGGATCTGCATGTCTGTCTGAGGCCAAGTGTTTCTCAGTGATATTGAGGGTCTCTCGCTCCACGGATTCGTATTCCGGTCGGCTCCTGCTCGGAGTTAAACTTTCTCCAAGGGCTCAGTGTGAGATCCCATTATTACCAGCTTAAATCTGACAGCACAGACTGCACACAAATGGAAAATGGACATTTTTTCTGCATCTCTCTCACACGTATCTTAGGAGTGTGTGTGCGTGTGTGTGTGTGTGTATATGTGTGTGTGTGAGTGTGTGCGTGTATGTGTGTGTGTGTGTGTGTGTGTGCGTGTGTGTGTGGTACACAGCTGTGATGTGTCAGAGCCTGTGTTCGTCCTTTGCTTCAGTAAAGCAGACAGGCTCAGCTCCCCCTCATTTTGGAGGTTTTGGCTCAGGCACTCACTTCGGGAGTGCTTTGGCACTTAAAGACTCCGTTTAACTTCACTTAACACCCGCTGGCGTTTACAGACAACTAGAAGGTGTGTGACCATTCAAAACGTAATAATAATAAGGACAAACGAATCTCGCTTGTTTGTTTTTTTTTATATAATTTGATTTAGAATGTAAATAAAACATACCATTCATTATCAAGTCCAGCCATGGGAACTAAACTGCAAAGAATATCTTGAACTCATCGTGGTTGTGATGTCACAACTGTAAACACATTTACCATGAACACCTATTCAGCTAGCAGCAGTTTAGCCCCACCCTTTCAGCCTACAATGGTTTGGCCCCACCCATTCAGCCAAAAGCAGTTTAGCTCCTCCCATTTAGTCTGTAGCAGTTTAGTTCATGTTCAGTCTATAGAAGTTTGGCTCCAACAATTTGACCTATAGCAGTTTGGCTCCACCCACTCAACCTACAGCAGTTTAACCACACCCATTTAGCCTTCAGCAATTTGGCTCCATCCATTGAACAAGCAGTTTAGTATCTCCTATTTGGTCTATAACAATTATTTAGTCTCACCAATTCAGTCTCCAGAATTTAGCCCCAGCCATTCTGCCTACAGCAGTTTAGCCCCTCCCATTCAGCCTATAGCAGTTTAGCTCTGCCCATTCAGCCTATAGCAGTTTACCTCTGCCCATTCAGCCTATAGCAGTTTACCTCTGCCCATTCAGCCTATAGCAGTTTAGCCCTGCCCATTTAGCCTATAGCAGTTTACCTCTGCCCATTCAGCCTATAGCAGTTTACCTCTGCCCATTCAGCCTATAGCAGTTTAGCCCTGCCCATTTAGCCTATAGCAGGGAAATATGGGGAAATGAATTAAACATTGTGCTATTTCTGGCTGTCAGGAGGCGAATGGATAATTGCAGCCTTCCCAATCATCCACACATCTGAAAGGCACATCTGAAGTTTTTTCACCACATTCTGAGGATTTCAGACCCAACTCAACAGTTTAACTCACATTTTACCTTTTTAGCACCTGCTTTTTGAATGAAGGCAATCGATCAAAGCAGAGCCCTCACTGACATGATGCGTCAGTCTTAAAGGCCTGTTTAATTCTAAGGGATAAAGAGAGGTTGGATAATGAAAATGTAAAAATGAATAATTACTGATTTGATACACAAACCCCCACAGATATCATATGTGCACTTACTGTAACTGTGGGAATAATACAATATAATAATATATAGAATATGTACCCTATAAAGAAGCACAGCAACGTAAACATCAGCATAACGTACAGTATTTCTGTATGTCTGAAACATTTTATATGTCCAGTTTCAAACTGTGTAGAAACAAGGAAAACTAACAAGTAAGAGTTACATAAAAAACACAGAACAGAAACTTGGAGTGCTTACAATAATTATGGTGCAGATGCTGGGTTATAATTAAATTCATTACAGGTATTGATGTACTGCATTTCTGAAACGTTCCAAGCCACAAACACTTAAAGACAGAAATTAGTGTTTGGTCTCTAAAAACGTCGCTGCGAATATCTGGCTGGGTCATAATGTTTTCATGATGGATTTTGGCAGAGCTGTTTGGAGCTGGTGAGTTTTTTCTGTTCGGTTTTATGAAGAACGTCCATGCTTTGCTGTAGAATATTTGATGAAGATATAAAATATATACTTACTGTTTTATTCAGACCGATACTGTCCATAACACACACACACACCACCAACCTAGCTTCAACCTGATACGGCAATGGAAGGCTAAATGTAAAATGAACACAGTTCCACGCCTCATATCTCAGAACAACTCAACTTTATAAAGGCATTAAAATGGTACATTAATATTAATACATGTTATTGTAGATTAAACAACTTGAAAGACCACCAGCTTCTCTAAATTTCAACATGAAATGTACAGAGCAAACCAAAAAAATGAAGTTTTCCAAATATACCTATGACTTGTTTTCACCCTGTGATGGTTAATAAAGATCTATGATGCACTGTCTGTGTAAAAGTATCCAGGCAGTCCTTGAAATAAGTGAATACAGCTACATTAAGTTTGTATAATCACCATAGAAACGCATTTACCAATAGCCACTTATTCTAGCCGCACATGAACCCAAAGCCAAGCGTGGGCTGCAGGGCTATAGACCCCCCCCGGACTAGGCTGTGGGGCAGTGGAACTGTGTTCTCTGGAGTGATGGAGCTCTATCCAATACCTTTGGGATGAGCTGAAATGCTCCAGAACGGACGATCCAACATCAGTACCTGACCTCATTTATGCACAAACAATACTCACAGCAATGTTCCAACATCTACAGCCTTAGATCAGATCTAGAGCAGGTCAGGGGGTCCAGGAGTGGAGTGGAGTTGCTCTAGGGGACTTTAGGAGCAGCAGTTGACTTAAATGGCGTTGGACTGCAGGCAAGCCTAAGTCAGACTTCTTCAGGTTCTACTGGAATGACTAATGGTGCTTTAGACTGTAAACTACTCTGAACTCTTTGGATCTTTGTGTTCTTCACATTGACTCCATCATCTTCTCTGGTAGAGCCGCAGTCTGCCACACTGCAGCCAATTGATTTACAAGCCTTACAGGCCCCAGGAGCAGGTGGAAGAGGAATGATAGCTGTTTTCTTCTGTTATCTCTTTTTCTTTTCTCCATGCAGAGAGATTGATTTGTTTCCTAAGTGAAGGATCAACTTAGAATTACAGCTTTTTCACTGATCAACAAGCCACAGTCCTGACCGAAAATGGACAAACAGACTCAGCCCACGTCAGCAAAGGAGTCAGACAAGGCTGCCCACTGTCACCACTGCTGTTCTGCCTGTAAGCAGAGCATACAATGAGTGAAGCAGGACTGGGATTGATGGAAGGCACATCAGTAACATTCCATATGTGAATGACTCATACTACAAAACCTGGAAGACCTGAAGGCTCTTATATGGAAGGTTAAAGAACAGGGTGAAAAGATGGAGCTGCAGCTCGATCTGAAGAACATTGAGGTTATGAGGTTACTTTAACGCTGATGGAGAAGATGTGGAAATGGTGGACAGCTTTCGCCCCCCTTGGATCAGTAGAGTATCCAGTACTCAGGATATATATGGGTCATTCTATAGAAACGTCCATTTTTGTATCCCTAGCATTTACATATATATTACACTTAAAAAAAAAGACATGTTAGGATTACAATGTATTTATTTTTTCAAAATAAAACAAGTTATGTTAACAATCGCACCTTCTTGAGCTTCAATTTAGCAATATTGTTTTTTAAATTAATCATCTAGAATTCCAAGCACCACAGAAGAGCTCGACCTCACAGTCGTGTGTGAAGGATGTGGCCATATTTTGAGGTAAAAAACATGTTTTTCTGCTGTTTTATCTTCAATAATCTATACATGTCTATGGAATATATACATTAAATGACAAGGAAAACAAAAGCAAAATAAATGTTATAAAATATAAAATGAAAGCTCCCCAGGAGTCGTGTCACTGGTGTTACCATGCGACAAAAAGAAATCTCTTATTTTGGAATAAAAGTCACACTGATGACGTCACTCGACTTCCTTTGACCTGTTTTCTGAGGATCTATGAAGAAAAGCTCATGGTGAGTCCACTGAGTCTTTCAGTTCTCAGAGATCTTCTCATTTAGCTCATGATTTCATATGACGCTTTTAGCTGATGTCACTGGTGTGACCGACTTTATTCTGAGGCAATTGTGAAAAAAATAGAATCCAAATGGATGAAATTCCTTATTTTAGTGGATTTTCCATGATTAGCAGCATGCGGTTTGATGCTTTGTAGCAGTTATTGTGTAAAATGCATTGTTCATTAAAAATGTCTCTGGCTCGTTTCCTACATTATGTGTAACACCAATGAGTATCAGTAACACCAGTGACTCCTCTGGAGAGATAGAAAAGTGGACATTTCTGTTGAATGACCCATAACACAGGTCGACGCTCGGTACGGCAAGAACGAAGGAGCTCGAAAAGATCTTCAAATGCAAAGATTTGTCTCTACATACAAAGATCAGATTTGCCCGGGCTGTGATCTTCTCTGTGGCTCTTCGTGGGTTAGGAAGCTGGACAATAAAGAGCAAGACAGGAAACATATAGATGCATTTGAACTTTTGTGTTGGTTGAAGACTTTTAAGAGAAACCTGGACGGCAAAGAGAACAACACAAAGCCCAGACAAACAAACTGAGGCTCTTACCTTGGACGCATTGTGAGATGAACCCATTCATTGGAAAACCCATTATGCTTGGAACAGCTGAAGGTAAAAGAGGAAGAGAGAATCACAAACCATCTATTCAGACCCAAACAGAAGACTGGATATTCTGGAGAAACACTGGCCATATGGTTGCTTGGAGTCATTGAGCAACACTGAGCAACAAAACCTGTTGGACTTTCTACCCATACAGGAATAAATTATCCAAGCTTCATTGAATGATGCCACGTGTGTCAATTCAGTCAAATAGACTTTGTAATTCGAACATTAGTCTCACAAGCTCTGAGAGTCTCATCGCTTTTGGCACTTTGCCAGGAGGGGTCTCCTTGACTGACGTACAAAGTGACCATAGTTTTTGAAAAAGAAAACACATCAGTAGCAAACAAAGTGGTACGTAAGCAATATGCAGTGACATCAAAGCCAGTTTATTGAAGTGGTGGGGGGTTGGGTGCAGGAAAAACAAAACAAAGCATTCAGGTAGTATTTACATAATATATTTATGAAAAAAAAAGTCTCTGTGTGTCTGTCTCTCTGTCTGTCTCCTCTCTCTCTCTCTCTGACTGTCTGTCTGTCTCTCTCTGTATCTGTCTGTCTGTATCTCTTTTTCTGTCTGTATCTCTCTGTCTGTCTCTCTCTCTAGCTGCCTGTCTGTCTATCTTTCTGTCTGTCTGTCTCTTTCTCTCTGTCTGTCTCTCTCTCTCTCTCTCTCTCTCTCTCTCTCTGTCTGTCTCCTCTCTCTCTCTCTCTCTCTCTCTCTCTCTGTATCTCTCTCTCTCTCTCTCTCTCTCTGTCTGTCTGTCTCTCTCTGTCTGTATCTGTCTGGCTGTATTTCTCTCTTTCTGTCTGTCTGTCTCTCTCTGTCTGTCTCTGTGTCTCTGTCTCTCTCTGCCTTTCTGTCTCTGTCTGTTTGTCTCTGTCTCTCTGTCTCTCTGTCTGTCTGTCTCTTTCTCTCTGTCTGTCTCTGTCTCTCTGTTTGTCTCTCTGTCTGCCTGTCTGTCTCTTTCTCTCTGTGTGTCTCTCTGTCTCTCTCTGTCTTGTCTGTCTCTCTCGATTCCTCTGCTCCCACTGTCAGACCCATGAAAGTGATTAGACTGAGAATTCCCTGGGTGGTGTCTGTGTTATAGTCACTCTGGTGGTTTCTCCCTCAGCAGGAGTCGAGCGTTCAGTGAAGCACTTCCACTCCCAGCGGGTGCTTTCCGATTTCATCTTTTGAGTTTTGAGTTATCTTTTCAATTAAACTGATCTTGTTTGTTTTTAACTGAATCAATATGTGAACCATAACATCCGTCTCCTCAGATCCTTCTTTAACCTTATCAAACTTCACACACATTGCGGAGTCTTTGCTTTTGTCCAATTTAAGTGATTAAAATCTGTCCTCCAGAGTAGCAAGCATGTCCACATTGGTCAGTAAAATGGATCAGTGTGTGGAATTGGAGCTTTCTGTGAGGTAACGCGATTCCCATCACTGTAGGAAGCTTCTATGGAAATGACTATTGATTTGATTCATCAGAGCAATGAAGGGCCTTTGATGTATACCGTCACAATCTAAAGAAAATCTCCAAAGTCTCCAAAATAGTAACTTTACAGGAGAAAAACACTCTTACCTCTCAATGTAATTCAAAGTAAAGAGATTTTATTCAGAGCAATTGCAGAGCATTTCTATTGGTCCAATCATCGCAATTTTTACAAGAACATAAGGGGCAGCTGGTGCTAAAATCCTGCTGAATGCTAGCATTACTACTTCAGAGTGCCAATTAGTTGGTGTTACTGCTTCAGAGTGCCGATTGGTTGGCGTCACTGCTTCAGAGTGCCGATTGGTTGGCGTCACTGCTTCAGAGTGCCGATTGGTTGGTGTCACTGCTTCAGAGTGCCGATTGATTGGCGTCACTGCCTCAGAGTGCCGATTGGTTGGTGTCACTGCTTCAGAGTGCCGATTGGTTGGTGTCACTGCTTCAGAGTGCCGATTGATTGGCGTCACTGCCTCAGAGTGCCGATGGATTGGCGTCACTGCCTCAGAGTGCCGATTGGTTGGTGTCACTGCTTCAGAGTGCCGACTGGTTGGTGTCACTGCTTCAGAGTGCCGATTGGTTGGCGTCACTGCTTCAGAGTGCCCATTGGTTGGCGTTACTGCTTGAGAGTGCCGATTAGTTGGCGCCACTGCTTCAGAGTGCCGATTGATTGGCGTCACTGCTTCAGAGTGACGATTGATTGGCGTCACTGCTTCAGAGTGACGATTGATTGGCGTCACTGCTTCAGAGTGCCAATTAGTTGGCGTTACTGCTTTAGAGTGCCAATTGGTTGGCGTTACTGCTTTAGAGTGCCAATTGGTTGGCGTTACTGCTTCAGAGTGCTGATTGGTTGGCGTCACTGCTTCAGAGTGCTGATTGGTTGGCGTTACTGCCTCAGACTGCCGATTGATTGGCGTCACTGCCTCAGAGTGCCGATTAGTTGGCGTCACTGCCTCAGAGTGCCGATTAGTTGGCGTCACTGCCTCAGAGTGCCGATTAGTTGGTGTCACTGCTACAGAGTGCCGCCATTAGAGATGAAAACTATCAGGTTTTCATCCTTGTGGTTCCTCTTTAATGGTCTTTATTCAGCAGGGAAATCTATGAATTTTCAGATTTGGTAGATCATATTCTTTTCATATCAAAATGAGGGCAACAACAGCATAAATGAATCCTGTTATTAGAAGAGAAGAGTGGATTAAACAGCAGAAATAGCTTAAACTTTTTTAAGTTTAAGTTTCTTTGTGGTTTCCTGATCAGGTCAGGAGCCACATCCTGTAAATTTATGCTCTGCCTCTGCAGTGTTTTGGGTAATAAGTGCAATATTTCCGGGTGCCTGTGCTGTTTTAGAGTTCAGCAGCTTTTCCTTCAGGCCACACAGAGATCCATCTGCCGATAGATAGCCGCAGAAAAGCAGAGGAAGAAGGCTTTTAAAACAATGCAATGGGACAGCAGGACAAATGATTCCATTAACAATCTGTTGCTCGCCATCCTTTGACGATAGATTCTCTGCCAAAAGGGCAAATTGAATAAAATTCTTGTTTTTTTCCCTTTTAGCAAGAGCCCTTATATCTAAATACAATCTTTCCTTTTCCGAGAAAGCTGAAGGTGAGGCCTAACTTTAAGCCCTTGTGGTGTAATGCATCGTACTATTACTTAAATTTCATACCAACGTGAAGTTTTCCATGTTTTCTGGAGGGCAGAGAGTGCCTGGTCCTCCTCGAGATGCTGTCTCCGATGGCGAGATGTGCCTGTAGTATTTCATACAGAGCACTCCATCTGATACCATCAAAATCAATAAAACGCACCACTCTCAATCCACTAGGACTGTTAAGCAGCTTTCACAGACAGTCTTCATGTACTCCACACTTGATTGCAGAAGGCTGGGTTGGTTTTAGCCAGTTTAGTTTGGTTTGGTGTCGTTTGCCAATGTCTGTTTTAGTGTCTGACCTGATCGTCTGCAGTGTGAGAGCACCTGGGTGAATCGAGCAACTCGACGTATCGGCTGAGGCAGATCCTGACTTTACGTGGTAAAATTTTTATGCATTTGCTCAAAGTTGTGAGTTGCATTGAAGTTAATGTAAAAGAAGCAGTTCAAAAATAATCACAGCACATCTGATTATTCATCTAATTAGCCAGATTCGTGGCTAGTAGGGACGTGTATGGGTCTTCGAGCACTCCATTAAGCCTTTGAGGTGGCAGCGATCAAATACTGAAAGCAATGTTCGGGGTATTCGTTACGCTTCATCGCAGGAAGGTGGAGAAAATAAACTGTCTGATTCAGTAAAATGCAACAGTTTTCTCATATTTTATAAGTATACTTTAAATATTATTTGTAGAAGTCTAATATAATATACACTCACCAGCCTCTTTATTAGGTACAGCTTGCTAGTAAGAGGTTGGACCCCCTTTCTGCCTTCAGAACTGCCTTAATCCTTCATGGCAGGCTTTCAACAAGGTGTTGGAAACGTTCCTCAGAGATTTTGGTTGGTTATTTGAGTTCCTGTTGCCTTTCTATCATCTGGAACCAGTCTGCCCGTTCTCCTCTGACCTCACATCAACAAGGCATTTTCATCCACACAACTGACCGCTCACTGGATATTTCCTCTTTTTCAGACCGTTCTCTGTAAACCCTGGAGATGGTTGTGCGTGAAAATCCCAGTAGATCAGCAGTTTCTGGAATACTCAGACCAGCCCGTCTGGCACCAACAACCACGCCACGTTCAAAGCCACTTAAATCACCTTAACTTCCCCGTTCTGATGCTCAGTCTGCACTTCAGCAAGTTGTCTTGACCACCTCTACATGCCCAAATGTATTGAGTTGCGGCCGTGTGATTGGCTGATTAGCTATTTGTGTTAACAAGCAACTGAACAGGTGTATCTAATAAAGTGGCCGGTGAGTGTATATCATATTCATGTCAGAAGAAAAGCTTGTATCTTAATTTTTGAAGTTTTTGATGGTTTAAAAGTGCCTATTGCCCTTTACATTGTGTTTAAATTTCATGATGAATGGACAAAAGAAGTGGCCCAAAATGACCTAGAAAAAATCCTGGTTCCATTGACTTACATTGTAAAGTAAAGTATGTTTTTTTTAGTTTCTGATAAAATTTAAAAATGCCTGTAGTGCTATATATTGTTTGTAAATTTCATGGTGAAAGAACCAACAAAAAGTATTTGCTTGGAACAGTGTCTGGTGTCTGCATCTGTCAAATGAAACTGATGGATAAGGATACTTGTGTTGAAGAGAGACCCAACCTCATCTGAGTGAGCCAACTCTGTAAGATTTACCCTAACGCATGCATATTAATGGAGATTTTATTTTTTATATTTATATTTTAGTTTTGTGCCACTATTGGTTTTTACTACTTAGGCTTTGGAGAGTAACACAGAAGCAAAGTAATGAGTAGCCAGTCATTTTTACGTCCAAGTAAATGTAAAGTAAGTAAAATAACATCATTACAGTTTGAGAGAAGTCATTAGTATTTATGAAATACTTGACTAGTGGAACTGATTGTGGCCAAGAATAAGGGACGTTTCTAGAGAATCACAGACTTTATATGCAACACAGGTAAAATTTAGTTTCAGGCAAGTTTCAAGCAACTGAAAACAGTTTTTCAGATGGGACAATCGTGATATTTTATCTGCTGGATTTCATTATTGTGAACCTTGGGAGGCAACATTGACTCACCTCACCAGTAGTTGTTGGAGGTAATGACTTACAATATGTATTCAAATCTGTGTTTGCCCTTTTATAGAATAGTAGCAAAAGCATATCATTGGCAATTGAAGAAAACGTTTTGTTTTCGTTACATTTCATACCTTTTGAAGACCAGCACAGGCAAATTCTGCAACACATCCAGCATGCATAGATTCAGTATAAAGATTGCTTCAGCATATTTTGCGCTCCTGCCATTTATTCTCATCACATTCACTGTATAAAGGCCTTGACACCGACTCCAGCACTGGCTCCTGTCACTCTGTGACTAAGCGCCTGCTTACAGGCTTGACTGCCCCACAGAGATCCTCCTGCATCCTGTCTGCTCCAGTTGTTTTCATCTTAGCCCGGCTCAATCCGTCTCCGCTGCTGCAGACGACCCCTCCCCTCTCCGACACTCACCCTTTACCCTCCCCCTTACCGACATCCACCACCTCCTGTCTGTCACAAGGGCTTTCCAATCCTTTGCGCAACATTACCTGTGTACCGCCGAAGGGCGATTAGCACACACCATTGAAGCAAAGTACATCATTCATGAGTGACTGAGTCCCGGCCACAGCAGGCCAAAGTGGAGTCAAGAGAAGAGCTGCTTAGGATGCTAGTGTGGAGCTGGCCTGTCGAATGGTCATTATAGTGACCTGTCAAATGTTCAAAGGCCAGCGCAACGCCCTCTCCCTCTCCAAGCCATATACAAGCACAAAATCCTCATGCGTCCTGCTTGCACGTCAGCACAACGACCTATCCTAGCAAAATATTAGCATAAAGCTTTCCTCGTTTTAGTCCAACGCTAGCACGATGCCCTCTTCTGTCCTAGTCACACTCGCATGCTAGCTTAATGTCCCATCTTAGTCATGTATTAGCTTAAAAGCCTCTCTCATCTTAGTCAAATGCTAGCACAAAACCGCCTCCTGTCCCAGTCATAAGCATTCAATCTTGATGTGCCCTACTCACATGCTAGTACAACCTCCAGTTCTAGCCAGTAGCCTACAGTCATCTCATCTTAGTCAATCGCTAGAATGACCTGCCATCTTGTTGTATCCTCCTTACAGTTTTACACTACTAACAAAAAGTTAGGGATATTTGGCTTTCGGGTGAAATTTACAGAAAACGTAAAAGGTTCACGCTACAGTGATATTATATCATGAAAGTAGGGCATTTAAGTAGAAGCTTGCGATGGTGATTTCATCTCAAACAATTTATTGAAACAAAAGCCAACACCAGTGGTGGGTATAACTTACCCCAACAGACAATGTCAATGTCTCAATAACTTGTCATGTGCCCTTGAGCATCAAGTACAGCTTGACAGCGACGTCTCATGCTGTTCACAAGTCGAGTCATTGTCTGCTGAGGCACAGCATCTCACTCTTCTTGAAGGGCGGCCCTCAGGTCATTGAGGTTCTGGGGTACAGAGTTATGAGCCTCTGTACGGCGACTCAGCTGATCCCATAGATTTTCTATGGGATTCAGGTCTGGAGAAAGTGCAGGCCACTCCATTTGAGGTACCCCAGTCTCCAGCAGCCGTTCCCTAATGATGCGCCCTCGATGAGCTGGAGCTTTGTCGTCCATGAAGATGAAATGAGGCCTGTGTTGTTCATGCAGAGGAACAATGACTGGATTAATGATGTTATTCAGTAGTTTGGGCTCGTCACTGTACCACTCACAAAGTGTAGGGCACTTCTGTATTGACTGGACACACCTGCCCACACTGTAACACCAACACCACCACCACCTTGCCATTAAGCTCCTTGTTGGAGAAAAGCAAGTTGTGCAAAAAGTACTGAAACACTGAAGAGCTTTAGAGAAGGTCACTTTAAGTTCACCTGTAAAGGCATAACACTCTGTCCCCGTTTTAGTCCAGGGCTAGTGCAAAGCCCCCTCCTGCCCTAGTCAGATACAGTCATTACATCTTGGTGTTGTGCTCACATGCTAACACCCTGTCTGAGTTAGAGGCCAGAACAGCACTGTAACATGACACCTTGCGGCACCTACTTGTTTGTTAACACAATGAGCTCAGCCTCTCCTATTTTAGAGAAATGATGTTATAATTCAAATACTGGAATAAAACCTCCCTCGTCTTGGTCAAATATTGGCAACATGCTAGCATAGAAAAGAACATCAATGAAGAGAAGTACATCATAAAAAAAAAAAAAGTAAGAAAGACAAAGTCCCAGCCACAGCAAGCCAAAGTGGGCTGAAAAGAGTCGCTTTAGAATCCCTTCTGGAAAAAGCAGAATAGATCACCATACTGTCGCTGAAACTGTGTATCTCCATTTTCATCATTTTTCATTTTGTGACATAGTTTAAAATCAACAGCTGCTCATTTTATCATGTTAAAATGGTTTCGGACCAATGGCAGCAATGGAAGTTAGCTTCACCAGCACAACCAGCCTGTGTTTTGTTTTAAATGCTGCTGGTATGTGGGTCAGCAACACCCAGCCCAACACCAGCCCAGCACCAGCCCAACACCAGCCCAGCACCAGCCCAGCACTAGACCAGCACTAGACCAGCATAAACCAACTTATCTGAATTCTCTGCTGGTCTGTGCTGTTTTTTCAGCAGGGATACCGTGGAAGCGTCCTGTCTCAGTCAAATCCACATCGTCCTTCCATGTCCTCGTTGCATAGAAGCATAAATCATGCATTAAAAATAGAATTATATGCTTAGTTAGATGCGAGCATAATGCTGATGGATGGATGGATGGATGGATGGATGGATGGATGGATGGAGCCAGTAGCAGACGCATGGCACTGTACACTAATACTAATAAGGATGTAGACATATAACAACAGCAATAAACATAAAAGATCCTCTCTACAGGCAGATACGCAAACAGAAAAATACAACAATCAATAATAAGATCTATAACCTGAGATGAAAGATGCAGTGCAAAATGACTGTATGAGGAGGTACAGCTAACGGCATATAATGACCATACTGAATTAATAAATATGTGCAGATATTGGTACCAAATGAAGTGTCTACATCCTGTCCTGGTCAAAAATAGCACGAAAATAGCATGACATGTTTGGTAACTGCTAGCATCACTGCTAGAAACACTAGCACAGATCAGCATGGCTGCTCACCAACAAAAGCAGCATGTATGGGGTTGTGATGTTACTATGCTGGTCAACCCGCGTGACCAGCCAAAAGAAGAACCAGGCCAGCACTGGACTAGCACAAACCAGCACAGACCAGCTTAGACTGGAATGAAATGCTAGTTCAGTGCTAGCACAAAGCCCTTGCCTGTGCTAGACATGTAGAAACACATCTCAATGTGTCCTACTCACATGCTAGCATAACATGTCGTCCCATGTCCTTGCATGTGAGGAGCACACTTTAACATACCGTCGCTGTCCAAAGAAAAAACGGTATCTCTGAAATAGTAACTTTACAGGAGAGGGCAAAAACTCTCTTTACTTTGACTGTAAATGAATGGAAAGATGTTTTATTCTAAGCAATTTTGGAGCATTTCTTTTGGTCCAATCATCAAAATTTCACACAATGTAAAGGACACCTGCTGAGCTCCAATGATGCCGAAAAGTAAAAATGGAGATGTTTTTCATTGGACGATATGCCACAATATGCTAATGTGTGAAGATGACACTGTTATGCTACATGACAATAGACATAACCCAGTTATATATTAGCACAACAGCTTCTAGGATCTCCTTCAAACACCAGTAATGCCTTGGCCTGTCCTTGTCAAATACTCGTTTAATGCTATGAGCTGTTCCCTGACCTGTTGTTGCCAAATAAAGCCTTTTCTTTTCCATTTCAGAGGGGTGAGCGGGTAGTCTGCTGCCCTAGTCTAGCATTTGGCCCTCACTGGTGTGTATGAAACAGTATAATGCAGTGTGACATGTTCAGAAGCCTTTGTCTTGAATTATATATGGCACAACCTTTTGTTTTAGAAACCATGGATCAGATCGAAAATGTTGCACATGTAGTTGTAGTGGACCAAATGAATTATTCAGTTAGCGCAGTAGGACCTTAACCCACCTGATAAAACAGCACAGCAGGTACAAAGTGTGCCCATTTATCTAAACAAGTAAACAAGCAAACAAACCAATCGTTCGTATTTAAATATGTCGAATAGGTTCCTATATGATATATCTTCAATTCAAGTGTTGTGTGCGGCTCAGCCCTTCACACATGGGAATTTGAGGGAAGTGAAAAAAAACCACACTTTTGTCCACACAACAAACTTGGACATCTTTGCTAGTGCCCACCCAGCACACCCTTATTTTAGTGCCTGGCATGCCAAAGCTGGCAGCACGCTGGCACGGAGCTCTGTATTAAGCTTAAGCGTTCCCAGTTGTATACTTGTTTATATGGCAGGCTTTAAGGCGCTTATCACAACTTAAAATGCAGGCAAGGAGTGTCGCATTCAAAAATAAACCCTGCCGCACTTTGCTGATCTGCAGCTTAAATGAGCTTGTAGGGAAGCTTCCGAGAACTCGAACGCGGCAGGCTTTTCCATCGCCTGCAGGTTTCTTCCCCATCTGCCATCGTCTTGTCACTTTAAAACAAAACAGGAGTCCTCCGGACCCTTTTACTTATTTACTGTATGTGCGTTAAAGATGGATGAGCTCCATCCTGCCAGGGCTGGCTGCTCTCCACTGCTGCTGACCCACAAATAGCACTGCGGCACCGAGTGTCAAGGCCATAATCACCACTGCATCCCCGGCAAGCCCTCAATGAAAAGGGGCCAAATAAGGAGACTACAGGGACAGCTCAGGCAAACTAAACGCAGTGCCACTCCTGATTGTCAAGGCTTCAGTGGATTCACAGGAAGGGTTCTCTTAGTCATAATATGATTGAATAGCAATGGGTTTAGAACCCTATCATCACTGATGCTTAGTTTTATCTGTGTTTATCTATCTATGGTAGATATCAGATGTCAGATATCAGAAGGCAGCAAGGTTACCTAATACACTATACCAGGGATCGGCAACATGCAGCTCCGCAGTAAAATAAAGCTCTGCTGATCGTTCAAACACAGTTTTAACAATAAATTGTCTTAAACGTGGAATTAATGTAGGACTGCTTATTCACCGACCTGTAACCCTGAAGACTGGCGTGCTAATGCTAGTCACTATAGCAATGCAGACAACAGTCTCGCCTAGCTAGTAGCTAAAGAAAGGTAAAAAGAAAGATTTAAGACAAACGTTGACAATTTGGTGACGGGTGAACTTTTATAAGCCCACCAGCTGGTATCCTTATGTGTTTGATCTGCAACGAGAAACTGTCACAATATGTCGTGCTTCTTCTTCGAATTTGCCCGTTCCACCTTAAATGGTGTAGCAGTTACATTCTGGCACCATTTAAGGTGGAACAGGAAAATTCAAACAAGAAGCTGGTGAATGAGAAACTGACTTTAGAGTAATAAAGTCAAATGTTGAGACATTTTACTAGGAACTGTTCTACTTTTGAGGAAAGGTTTCCTGCCAGAGATGTGAGAAAAGCAGCTATAGCAGAGCTAAAGCTTAAAGCAGAGCAAAGTAAGTCTGTGCTTTTGTTTATATTATATTTTTCAGCCTTTAGTAGTACATTCACATATACTGATACGTATTTACAGCCAAGATGGTAGCATGGACGTGAAATGTGGTTCGAATTTTTAATAAAAAGCACAAAATCTCTCTTTTTGGGTCATTTGGGTTATGATTCCTGAACTATTCCAACCAATCTGTAGATAATACTTTTAAAGACAATAAAATCTTAATATTATTAAGTGCCATCAAGTTGGTTTCAACTGCTGATGACCATATGGACAATGTTCCTCCAGAATATTCTCTGTCTGGGTCAAGATTCTAAATGCATTGTTCATAATGTCCCTACTAGTAGTCGTCATTGTCCTCTTTTTACTTTAACTGTTACATTTATCTTTTCCAAAGAGTTGGTTCTTCTCCAGAATAAGAGCTTTGGGCTTTGAGTGAGAGGTGGGTCCTGATTTGGTCAACACTCTATTAGTTTCCTTGCTGCCCAAGGTTCTCTCCAGAAACTTCACCAGCACCAAAGTTCAAAGGAATCAATGGTTGTCCTGCCTTGTTTTTATTGACCAGCTTTCACATCCATAAAGATCCACAAAGAAGACCATTATGTGTAGGGACACGTAATTACATTTGAAGATCATTTCAAGCTCTTTCATCGTTGCTTTCATCTGAGTGCCAGTCTGGGTCCACTTTCTTTACTACCGGATCCTTTTGTTGTTAATTGATCCAAGTAGGCCTCGTCCACCACTTCTACATCTTCACCATCAAACTGAAGGCTATCTTTAACCTTCATAAGATTGTTTATTTTTTCCCATATTCAGCTGAATTCTCTTTCCTTTACCTTTCATCATTATATTGTTTCAGATCCTCCTGATTATCCACTTTGTCATTTCATCTAAATATTGAAGGTTATTGATGTTTCTTCCACCAATCTATGGTCTTCTCCCAGTCCTGCTTCTCTTATTGTATGTTCAGCCTACAGGTTGAACAAAAGTGGTGACGGCGAGCAGCCCTGTCGAGCTCCTTTGTCAACAGAAATCCAGGCACTGAAACCCCAAAAATTGAAGTGTATTTTGAACACTGGCCCAGAATGTGCTGGAACACCAGTGATCTTCTAAGCCAGTGTAGTGACTAGCTTAATAAACTGCTATGTGATTTTCACTGCTTGGTACATAATCATAACCTGCAAAGATTACAGGGTACAGAAGTAATGGCCTAATTTAACATTCAGTATTTAACATTTAATTCTCCATTCTCCATTTTTAGTCCATTAGCCGGAGCTCCCCCATGCTGCATATTAATGCTAATTCCAAATGAATTTAGCCAAACTCAAAGAGAATAGGCAAAGCTAACAGCCGTCAGAGACTTGCTATGGAAAAAGCTCTATGGCTGATGGCTTGGATTCAAATGACCTTGTATTAGATTCGTACAAACAGGCAAAATATTGGCAACGTAATGCTGCTATATTAGCTTCCCCTAGGAAAGCAGTCTTTAGCGAATATTCATTACCATTTTAATTGGCTGCTTAAAGATATACATAATTATGAGTTTGCTGGCAGGAAAGTATATGTTTAAGCACTGTCTTGTTCTATGAAACAGCTGTAAGCCCACTCACACGCATGCAGTCTGTCCCTGGTGCTGTGGTTAAAGATGGATCTGAATCAGGAATGAGGCATTGAGGACAGATGCGCCTCTCAGTTAAAAAGGAGTAATAGTGGCAAGAAGGTTTCTGGAGTTTATACGTGGTGTAGGCATGAAGTGAGGATCATCCATTAGACATGCTGTAACAGACACACTTCACTCAGCTGTCGCATTACTTCTTTCCTTTTGGGCTGTTTTTTTTATATAATGTATAACATCGCCAGAAGCATTTTCTTCCCTTTGTCACACGAAACTCACAAACGCTGACACTTTGAACCCTGAAAACGTGGCCCCTATGAAATATCAATTACAGAGAGATTTGTGGGCCCTTCTCAGATTAGTTAAGGATCTAAAGGGGTCTAGAACTTAGAAAAGCTCTCAAAAAGCTTCGTTTCTGGCATGGATTTGGTCACCGAAGCAAAGATTGAACCTCAGATGGGCCTCAGTGGCAAAGCGGTGTAGATGAAGCGAAAGAATTCCATTCAAAATGAGAAATCCGATGGCATGTTCAGAGTAAAATCTGTAGTATCGCATTAGCAGTGTTGAACTTTATCGCCTCCCACTGTGTCGTTACAGCTTGTGCTGCAGTTGGACTTTGCTGATGGTGGCACGCAGCCATGTAAACGTTGCAATGGTGATAGCACCACCATCATAAAAGTGGTATTCCTGTGATGGTGTTATGGTAAGCCAGTGGTGGTAGCATAAATTTCCACTGATGTTTCGTTACAAAATATCTGGGTGGTTGTTGCCTGTCTGTCATGATTCAAATCCAGCATCAGTTCTTGTGGTTAGACTATGGGATAGGTCAGTGTTAAACTTTAATGACTGCCACTGTGTTGACTGGACAATTTGATTAACTTGAACAGGGTCAGTGTCACTTGAAGTAAATGCTACAGGGCAATTTTCGACTTTTCTGAAAACTTTTACCTCTTCCTTCCTTAGTTGCCAAAAGTTAAGCTGTTATATATTGTACTGTCATTTAGCTAATCATGTTTATGCTGATATCTCCACATTTAATCCAATTATAATGTACTTTATACATATTTTCCTACACAATAGGGACTGAAAAAAGTAGGCTGCAGAAAATGAACACTCAGCTAAGTTTGTTAGCTTGATCAAACATGTTTTGGGACATGTGCAATTAATCTAACACCTTCAATACAAAATCAAAACCATATCAACCATTGCATTTATTTTATGAATGAAATATATTGTATAATGTGGTTTGTATAGTGTAGCAGGTAACAGCTTTGCCTTCTGTGCTGTAGACTGGGGTTCAATCCCCTGCTTGTACACTACACCAATAAGAGTCCTTGGGCAAGACTCCTAACACTACCTTGGCCTACCTGTGTAGAATGATCAAATTGTAAGTCGCTCTGGATAAGAGTGTCAGCCAAATGCCGTAAATGTATAAGTTTTGACTTGCGCTGCCTCATGTAGCTATACAGAATCAGGCTTTATTGATCAGGGATTATTGTAGACACACCGATCCAGTAGATGAAGGTAATATTAATCTGCTCTCCTGGACTAAGGATCTTACAGATTGGGCAGTGTGAGTGAACGCTACTTTCTCTTACAACATGTATTCATGGCCATCATCTTTTTTAGATATACCAGCATACCAACAATATTCCTGAGCTAATGTTGAGCTCAATTGAGTTTTCTTCTCTTTGTGGAGCGGATATCAGTTTGTCTGAGATGCACACATTTCTAATAGTCGGAACCACATTTTAAACTATATTGCTACAATAGCAAACATCTCGCGTTCTGTAGCATATCTACTCCTTTTCGGGTTGCAGACAGCAATGCCACTGAGAACATTTGAAAGGAGTTAAGAGTTCAGAGGCTGAAATGTTTTTATTGTGGAAATATTCAGTCATTTGCTTTCGGTTTTTGTTTTTGTTCCATGAAAATGTGTTGTTACAGCTTATGCTGCAGTCAGACTTTGCTGACAGTGTCTGAATGAAGGTGATGGTGACATGCAGTCATGTAAACATAGCAGTGATGCCATCACCATTGCAATAACAGTGGTATTCCTGTGATGGTGTTATGGTAGGCCAGTGGTGGTAGCAATATTTTCCACTGATGTTTCATTACAAAATATGCCGTATGTGGGTGGTTATTGTCTGTCTGTCATGATATACATCCAGCATCAGTTCTTGTGGTGAGGGTATGGGGCTGATCAGCCAACCAGAGATAGAACGAAGACTGGGCTATATCTAGGGTTAGGTTAGGTTGTCTACAGTTTTCTTGGTATAAAATCAGGACTATCAATTTTATTGTCCCCTAAAGTCCTGCAAATGCAAGCAGGTCTGCTGCAGCTTAGACCTACTTTCTATACCTTCTTACATGTTTTTAAGTGTTATTTTACAAATTAAATCATATAATACTGCATAAATCAACATCTTTGCTTTACCTCGCAGTTTGAAAACCGCCAAGATGTTGCATTCATGAGCTCCTCCTGGTGTGGGTTCATGCTTTCTTTTTTGTAATAACCCACATAAAAGCCACTTGTGTGTTAGTAGTTCCCACTTGTGATGAAAATTCAGAGTGCTGAATGGGAACAGTGAGTTTATGTGCATGTGCTTTATGTGATTTAATGAAAACTAGGTGTTTTACGTCATTATAGCTTAGCCGCTGTGGAATTCAGCTCCATATTCTTGTGAGAAAACAATGAAGTATTGTATTTTTATAATTTTACAGCTCATCTGAACTATCAGGACACTTCCTCTCTCCAGACAATCCTTAGGTTTTTTCTTCAGATGGTATGTCACACTCTGGGAAACCTCCAGCAAAGACAGTTGGGGATTGTCTTTGAAGCATTGTCATCAGGTTACTCATCAGACATCACCAACATTCATTTATATCGCCCTGTCTCCCAGGCCTGGGTGGAACTTCAAATGATCTTCAGCTGCAAAGCTGTGAAGATAAAGAAAAAGCATTTTTCTCAAGAGTAGAGATCTGAGGGCTTCTTCTGTTCTGCATCACTTGGTCTTATCCAAACGTGCCAACATTTACCCAGAAGACTCCATCAGCAGGCGGCTTTTCAAGGCAGCTATTTAATTGCTGAATGGCTCCAGCTTTGCTAGTATCTAACTGTTGTTTGGAAAAGGAGAAAGGGAGGGGTTCACTTCATGAGCATGATCAGTGCGAGCTTTGATGGTGTGTTTACGCGACTTTTCGGCAGCTCCTCTCAGACTTTAAACTGCACGGTAGTGTTGAGGGAACTGAGAAATATATATCTGATGAAGCTAATTACTTCACATCCAAGGCATCTTCACCCACCAAATTGGACCATGCAGACTCTGAAGTTACTTTATTTTTGTGGAAAAAAGTTTCAGAAGAGCCTCTGTAGCTGAAGCAAATGCTGTTTCATCAGAAGTGGTAATGAATTGGCATGAGTGTGCTAGAAAGTGCTTTCATAAGTTTTATTTAAGAAGGAATGAGATGTTTATTAAAGTGGATCACAAGCAATTCTACGCCATAAAAAGATGTTACCCGGCAATTTCAGCCTCAAATGCACTGCAGATGCACAGGAGTGGCAGTCACAGATGAGGGACTGTACCTGCCGAGAGGACCATCTCGTAGAAATGGTGATTCACTCTCACAGATAGTTTCCTCTCATCAGGGTTCATCATAGAGTATGTAAAGATGCTCTCACTTTGCTTAATCCTTAGAAGTCACAGCCATTGCCAGCAATAACAAAATACATATCGCTGATGCCGGATCAAAACCTCATATCTCCAAAATTGTAGCTTTACAGGAGAAGGAAAAAACTTACTCTACTTTTAATGTAAGTCAATAGAACCAGACTTTTTCCAAGTCATTTTAGGTCATTTCTTTTGATCCAATCATCATGGAATATATAAGACTATCATTTTCAAATGATGTCAAAAACTGAAAAAAACTGGTTTTGTTCCGGCAGCAGCGATATTGTAATTAGATATGAAGTATTTCACTAGTAGTCCACTGAAACAAGTGGACAAAATGCATGGAAAGCACTAAACTTTCAATCCAGTTTTGTGTTTTATCACCAAAACAAATACAAACCGATGGCCAAAATGACATTTTAAGCTCCATAGCTTCAATAACGGTAAAAGGTCTTACATGCTTACTCTTTTTCAGCCGGCATGCAGAAATAAAATTCAAGATTCAAGAGTTTTGTCATGTGCACAGCAGAACAGGCAGAACTTTGCTGTTCCTCCATTCACCAAATATAATCTTAAGATAAGCTTAGAAGTCGAGTCAAATTTATTTGTAGCGCTTTTTACAACTGATGTTGTCACAAAGCAGCTTCACAGAATTCCAGTAAAGACCAAGTTTTAATATGAATGTAAAACCCCCAGGTGAGGAAGCCAGGGGTGGCAAGGAGAACCTCCCTCAGAGCTGAGGAAGAAACCTTGGGAGGAACCAAGGCTCAACATGGGGGACCCATCCTCCTCTGGTCAAACTACCTACAAGTGATTATACCACTAATATTAATAGCAGTAGTATTAGTAGTAGTAATAGTTAAGAGTCCATGAAAACTTCAATGTAGGGTGGGCAGCTAGTCCAAGGCAGGTGGTGGTAGCTGGGGCGTGGGCAGCTGGTCTGAATGCGGGTAGCAGGAGAGCTCAACAGTCAGTCATTTTTCAGTGTCCAGCCAGACAAGTGGGTGGTCGTTTACTCGGAAAAAGGCAGGGAGAGGGAATTAGTTTTGTTCTGTTTGTTTATATGTAACACAAGGAATGTGAACATTTCCAGAGTGTGGCTAACGACTCCGGCGGATCTGACTATGACAGCTTAACTAAAAGGAGAGAACCAGAAGGACACACAGACACGGCAGCACTCTGAAACAGTTTGGCATCCCTCCGCTCCACCGTCCACAAACCTGAGTGACCACGTGCGAGCAGCGGGACGACAGCACCAGCGTCTCAGTTTACTATAACTCCCCGTGTCCATGGACCCCTGGATCTGCTGCCTTGAAGAAAATAAAATAAATAAAAAAAGAAATTATAAGAATAACACTAAAACAACAGTAAAAAAGTAGTTTTATGTGCAAAGTTGAAAGAAAAATGAAAGTTACACGTGCAAGTATGTAGAGCAGCTCTTCATAAATGACTGATGAAAGGTTCTGCTAGTTATTAACAGATCTACAAATTTTAAAAGAACTTATTTTACTTAGATTTTTCTTTTTGAGCCAAAAAAATGTCGTCATCTGAATCTTATCTAATCCCTGATACATGATCGGCCATGTGGTTAGGCCTGTGGTCAGCTTCAGCGGTGACTGTAACCATCTATACTTTATGAATGCAGTTTCTGACCGTATCTTTCCTCTCGAATTCTTCTGTACATTCGGATCTGTTCTGCTGCAGGCAGGGGATGCATGACCCGAAGACCAACACCACTCTAGCAGAGTCCTCCTCTCTGGGCCTCTGTCCTGTTTGGCTAGATCCTTTTGAGGGCTCCTTCCCTGGAGCTCCGCATTAATGAGAACTCCAGCGCCTTAATGTTTCATGAGGGGCCTTTTAATTTTTAAGGAGATGAGAGTAATTGTTGTGTAATCACATGCTATTCGCTTTAATTATTCATGTGTGAGGATCTGGAGAGGCGCTGTGGAGGCGGTGGGGGAAGGAAGCAGCGCTGTGTGGTGAGAGAACAATGAATTTAGGGACTGATCGGCAGTCGGCAGTTTATCCAACAAGACAACAAGAGACACTTCTGCTTCTTTCAACTCCCAGCTAGGACTTTAAAGTGATAGTTCAGTAAAACAAAAAAGTTTAAATCTAAATAGTTGATCAGCCAAGAAGTGTTTGGAGTCTGGAGTTTAGCTTCTTTCGTTTTAGCACTGGAGCTACTAGGCTAAAGTAGCTAATAAGTTCATGTAACTGATACCCCGCCAATTAGCATGGTGCCAATGGGCATGCCTACATGATCACATGCCCACCTCAAACTGTGTTGTTCATTAATCCCTAATCGACTTATGTGGTTTCTGACGCTGTGTTGACTCACTGGTAACTATAAACATGGACACTGCCTGTGAGCATCGTTAGCCTTGTAAGTCTGGTGTACAGTGTTCCCTCGTTTATCGTGGGTGTTACGTTCCAGTGAAGTAGGGATGCTGTATTTATTTAAGTAAGTAGGCAAGTAGCGTCTCAGGCGGGCGATGCTGCTTCTCGTTTTCGGTGTGTATTCATCCACTGAGTAAATATGCACTATTTACTGTAAATCGTAATATTTTATGATTTATAACATTCCTTTATTGTTAGAATTAATATTTTAAATAGATTTTTATACATTTTGGGATTTTTAAATGTAAAAATTCATCAAATATATATATTCTCCACAGATCGAGTTCCGCAGAAAACCCGCGAAGTAGCAAAAATCTGCGATATATTTTTCCCATTAATATTTTTTAAAAACCTGCGATGCACCGAGTTCGCGAAAGGTGAACCGCGAAGTGGCGAGGGAACACTGTAAACCTAAAGAAGCAAACTTTGGAAACCAAACCTGGCTGACCTGACCAGGTGGGAACCTTAAGGGCCATCTGGGTTCATTTTTATTTTGTCTTTAATAAAAAACATCATGCTTGTTGTATTTGAACTCTAAGTATTGTAGTGATATTTCACTGTTGCGTTTTGGTTGGAAACAAACAGGTTAAAATATTGAAATGCCAAATGAAAAATGATCCCGTCGGGATAGTTTTATCTGTGGTATCTAGGTCAATACAGCCATGCAATTTGTCCTATCGGTTAGGGCTTCAGGAGTTGAGCAGAAGGCCTAACATGGTAGATTAACTACCAACACACACCGATCAAGCATAACATTATGACCACCTCCCTGTTTCTACGCTCATTGTCCATTTTATCAGCTCCACTTACTGTATAGCTGCACTTTGTAGTTCTACACTTACAGACTGTAGTCCATCTGTTTCTCTGATACTTTGTTACCCCCTTTTACCCTGTTCTTCAGTGGTCAGGACCCCCCATGGACCCTCACAGAGCAGGTACTATTTGGGTGGTGGATCACTCTCAGCACTGCAGTAACACTGATGTGGTGATGGTGTGTTAGTGTGTGTTGTGTTGGTTTGAGTGGATCAGACAAAGCAGTGCTGCTGGAGTTTTTAAACACCCTGTCCACTCACTGTCCACTCTATTAGACACTCCTACCTTGTTGGTCCACCTTGTAGATGTAAATTCATGAGTGGTCACAGGACGCTGGAGGCTGGATCTTTTTGGTTGGTGGACTATTCTCAGTCCAGCAGTGACACTGAGGTGTTCAAAAGCTTCTTTTGTCAAGCACAAGTCCCACAGGCCAGATCAGGCCTGCAACACAATCCTATCCTGCAAAGTATTTTCATTTTCTATTAATATCAGCCCAATTCACAATATAGTGTACTACAGTCTCCAGCATGCCCTGCAATGTGATGTGTGCTCTGACTCTCCTAGTCTCCTATTCCACACCAGTCATATCACCAAAACTCCATTTCAGCTGAGGTTCAACCAATATGAACACTTGACGACAGCTCAACAGCTCAGAAATTGAGTCCAAGTAATAATGAACGTGCTGCAAAGAAAAGGATGCCATGTGTGTAGATCAAGCAAGTAGAGACATTTAAATTTAGGATATTTAAAGTACTCATGTAATATTTCAAGGTCTACTACAAGTGCCTGTACTTTACTGCTGAAGGTTTTGCGTATTTTACATAAACAGTGGCCAGTTCGGGTTGTAGCATAACATTAATTAAAAATTAAATAAAACCTTTTTTTCTCTGGCCCACAGATTTAGTGAGATTCTTTTAATATGGTCCCTTCAGTGGTTGAGTTTGACACCTGGTTTAGGACCAATATACTACTACAAATCTCTTTAGGGTGCTATTAGAAATTAGTGTTATCATAGAAGTCCTTTCTTTCCTTGTTTTGTAGTCGTGCTGTGATGTGTTGTATTGTTGTTGTGTTGTGTGGTGTTAGTGATGTTGTGTTGGTGTTGTGGTTGTGTG
The DNA here is from genome assembly GCF_015220715.1 of Pygocentrus nattereri. Taxonomy (NCBI): domain Eukaryota; kingdom Metazoa; phylum Chordata; class Actinopteri; order Characiformes; family Serrasalmidae; genus Pygocentrus; species Pygocentrus nattereri. Next base: position 5,829,157 of record NC_051218.1, read on the forward strand.
GTGTGGTCTTGTGTTGATGTGGTGTTGATGTTATGCTGGTGTTGTGGTGTGTTGGTGTTGTGTGGTGTGGTGTGTTGTGTAGTGTTGTGTTGGCGTTGTTGTGTGGTGTGTTGTCTAGTGTAGTGTTGTGTAGTGTAGTGCTGTGTAATGTAGTGTTGTGGTGTGGTGTTGTGTAGTGTAGTGTTGTGCTGTTATGTTGTGTAGTGTTGTGATGTGTTATGTAGTGTAGTGTTTTGGTGTGTTGTGTAGTGTTGTGTTGTGTTGTGGGGGTGTTGTTTTGTGTTCTTGTGGTGTGTTGCGTTATGTAGTGTTGTGTAGTGTAGTGTTGTGTTACATTGCGGTGGTGTTGTTTTGTGTTCTTGTGGTGTGTAGTGTAGTGTAGTGTTGGTTGTGTAGAGTAGTGTTGTGTAGTGTAGTGTTGTGTTGTGGTGTGTTGTGTTATGTAGTGTTGTGTGTCATGTAGTGTAGTGTTGTGTTGCGGTGGTGTTGTTTTGAGTTCTTGCGGTGTGTTGTGTTGTGTAGTATTGTGTTGGTTGTGTAGAGTAGTGTAGTGTTGTTGTATAGTGTAGTGTAGTGTTGTGTTGTTATGTTCTGTAGTGTTGTGGTGTGTTGTGTTGCGTTGGGGTGTGTTGTGTGTAGTGTAGTGTTGTGTGATGTGTTGTGTAGTATTGTGTTGTGTTGTGTTTTGACTTTTTTGACCTAAACTGAAAGACTAGCTCTAACATCGTGGCTGACCGCTGACGACGACAGCACTCTTTCCCCTTTAAAGAACAGCCAGTGGCTAAAGCGAATGTAGCATTAGGCAAAATGAGGTCATCCTAACTGACTCTTCACCTCCGCTTTTGACTCACTGGCAGCTACATTTGAAGTCTTATTGTTTTTTTTAATAGGCTCACAGCAGCAGGGAAGCTCCCTCTAACTTCTCTGTATATTAAACCTGGCTAAGAATTACACACTTTTGCCCTTATTGGATTTCTCATTAGTGCTCGACACTGCAAGCTGTCTCTGGATGAGGATTCATTCTCTTCCTTTATGGGCCCTTTTGCTGTCCCTTTTGCAGACATACAGTCCCCAGTGGGTTGTACCTGGAGTCTGCTAATCAGATATTTCATCCTAAAGTAGGCTAATAGGAGAACGCCACTCTATACAGGAGGCAAAAAAGAAATTACAGCCGGAACTCCGGGATGTACTGTAAGGCCTTAACCTGGTGTTTTTGCTTTGCTGTGCTTTATTTGCTTATTTAACAGCTACAAAACACACATTATCCATATTTCATGACGTAATTGCACCAAATTTAGCCAAACGGCTCACATCTTTTAAAGCCCCGGGGATCCTAAATCTGTGATTTCCTTCTAATTAGGTCAATCCTACTCTAGCACATAGTATGCCCTGTGAACAGCTTTCCACTGTCCACTAAATGGGAGGTCCTAATCTTGAGAAAAGCGTTACCTTCACCAATCTAACTTGAGTTGTCCTGCCCAGTCAGCTTTAAGGAAACCATGCTCCTTCATGGCCAGAGGGAAAAAAAATATTTCTTACAATTGTCTCAGAGAAATAAAGCAGATCTCAGTATTATATTATTCATTCATTCATTTTCTAAGCCGCTTCTCCCTTAGGGTCGCGGGGGGGTGGGGGTGGGGGGGGGTGCTGGAGCCTATCCCAGGAGTCATTGGGCGGAAGGCATGATGCACCCTGGACAGGTCGCCAGTCCATCGCAGGGCAGACAGACAGACACAGACAGTCACTCACACCTAGGGGTAATGTAGCATGTCCAATTGGCCTGACTGCATGTCTTTGGACTGTGGGAGGAAAACCAGAGAACCCGGAGGAAACCCACACAGACACGGGGAGAACATGCAAACTCCACACAGAGAGGACCCCGGTCGCCCGGCCGGGGAATCGAACCCAGGCCCTCCTTGCTGTGAGGCGACAGCGCTACCCACTGTGCTGCCAGTATTACGTTAATGAAGTATCATTGATTTCTGAGCTACTTCTCCTGAACCCCCTTTAGGAGGAAAGAGGGGATTAACATCAGCATTTCACTGTGAGAAGTTCTGGTGGTGAAGGAAAAAGTGAACACCCCTGCTGCACTGACAGACTGCTGAGAGGGTTCTGTGATCTAGAACATAGCTGTGTAAGAAAACAATAAGATCCTACACAATCTCTTATAGAGATTCCATCATTTCCATGCTTTTTGGCTAAGATCAAGTGTACTATCAGTGCCATGCATTGACCTCCTATTGCAGCACCTCCAGGACCAGTGCACCGGTTCCCTGGAGGTTAGGGAACCCACCTTCTGACCGGAAGGTCACCAGCAAGACACCTAACCCCCAACTGCTCCCCGGGCGCTGTGGATAGGGCTGCCCACCGGTCCGTGGAGGTGAAATTTCCCCGCTGTGGGACTAATAAGGGTCACTTAATATTATTCAGCCAAGGCAAGTCAAACACTGAAGAGTTAATCCACATGTCTGACACATTTCAATCAAAGTGAGAACCTCAGGAGAAACAGGAGACAATCCCTAAAGTCTGATTCCAAACTGGACTTAAACGTGTCTAGGAGAGGAACCTGAGATCAAGAGGAAATTCATTTAGAACATTTCTTCCCTCTGGGTGGCCTCTCGTCGAGTCTGAGAAACTCAGTAAGCAAAAGCTAACAACCAAGCAAAAGGTGACCTAGAAAGCATGGCTGAGCTTGCTCATCTGTCGGATTGTCCATTCCTTGCATGAACATTCAGCAATAAAGGTGAATGAAATACTTTTCTTCTTCAAGACCGTCCTTTACAGTTATGGACAAAGCAATGTCTACAACACTAAGCGCGTATATGGAGTCTGTTTCATTCAGTTCTTCTTGCTCATGCAGTTATGTTCAGGGTTTCCTGACACAGCCGGCTGGGTATGTTGGTCGAGGGAAGCCGGCTGGGCGTGTTGGTCGAGGGAAGCCGGCTGGATGTGTTGGTCGAGGGAAGCCGGCTGGATGTGTTGGTCGAGGGAAGCCGGCTGGATGTGTTGGTCGAGGGAAGCCGGCTGGATGTGTTGGTCGAGGGAAGCCGGCTCGATGTGTTGGTCGAGGGAAGCCGGCTGGAAGTGTTGGTTGCTGTGTTGTTTTTTCATCCGAGCCTTGTTGGATGTTTAATACAGTGATCGATTTTACTATGATGCAAATATTTGTGATATTCGACACTCTGACTTATCTCTGCATAATGTAGTGCTAACAAAAGTAGCAGAGGTTAAAGACTTATTAGCAAGTAGCGTTTAGCATTTTCTGCTAAAAGCTAATGTGGTAACTGGCTGGTGTCTTTTTTTTACAAATGTTTTGCATTACATGTTAAACCTACAGAAGTACAGAGAGGCCATAATCTAGAGATAAATGAGTAAATTATCTTGCGACGTCAAGATAACAAAGTTGCTATCTTAAAATTATGAGTTTTCTCATCTTGAGAAAGCGAGTTCATTTTCTTTTTTATCTCTAGATAACAATAGTTATCTCAAGATAAAGAGTTAATTATCTTATGCTCTCAATATAACAGTTATCTTGAAACAATGAGTTGGTTGTGTTATCTCATAACAAAAGTTGTCTCGAGAACAAGTTAATTATCTTGTGATCTCAAGATATGAAAGTTATCTTGAGATAACAGGTTATTTATCCTGTGCTCTTATTTTGAAATAAAGAGTTGGTTATCTTATCTCAGGATAACAAAAGGTATCTTGAGAAGAAGTTCATTATCTTGTGATCTCAAGATATCAAAGTTATCTCGAGATACTGAGTTAATTATCTTGTGATCTCAAGATAATAGTTATAGCAGCAGCTTATGTCCTCTCCAGACTACCATATAAACCTCTTTCTTAAACTGGTTGTGTTATTTTATTAATCAACGGCAAAAAGGACCGAGGCTAAACTAATAAATTCAGCAAAGCCAAGTGTCCATTTTTTGCTTATGTTGCGAAGTCAGTCAGTGTTATAAAACAGCCAGAATGCAGCAGTCAGCTCGGTGCTTTCAGTCATTTGACTGCTTCATTGATTAAATAGAGCACAATTAATGCCATCGTTCGACTGGGATCAAAATTACACGCTAACATGGCCCACCCTGCATTAAAACCTCCATAGTACCCTCCAAATTGCACTGCGCATTATGCAAATTCTAACCCTGCTGAGTTACGGTTGTCAGCCTGAATAGGAAATCCCACTGAGTCCAAATGATACAATGTTTAGCCTTATATGTAAAACCTTTTCCATATACTGTATACACCCTTATTCCTTTCCTTATTAATTCTTTTCTTAGTGCTAAGAGGACAAAATCAGATCAGAAGGAGCATTTGTGGACCTCACACTGGTCAGAAGAGGAGATTTGCCACAGTGGAAGCCTTTTCCTTCAGTAACATCAGATGTTGATTTTTTTTTTTCCCCCTTCCCCCAGCGTTTCTTGTCTCAGCTCCACAATACTTGTTTGCATTCCTGCCTATTTCCTCATGAAGCGATTCTTTTTTTGGATTACGGCCGGCACCTGTGGGAGCAGTGCTGACGAGAGCAAAGCAAACACGCTAGCCTGCAGTCTGTCAGTGCCTTAGCCAAGCTAAGCTAGCTCACGCTGGGATGGGCTCCCAGATTGCGCCAGCATCCCTGCCAGTCCCACACTAGCACAGTAGGACGACGGGTTGCGGTCCAAGCTGGAGCTCAGCTAGTGGCAACACCTGTGCTCTCGGCCTGTAATGGGCTAGCTGGCACCGACTCCCTAAGCCTAGAGGCTCTTGTCAGCAATTAGACACCTGTGTGGCTACGCATAGCCACGTGCACACACTTCTACAATATGCAGACACAACATTTAGTTGGCATCTTGTAAGCTGCATCCTTGGTACATGGCAATTCTTGTTTTATAACAAAGACCTGCATACGCTTCTATATCTGGGTATTGTTAGGCTAACAAGCTACCTGTTTAGCATACGGATGCGTGCTCTGAGTGTAGACGCCCTTTTTAAAATCTCCTTTGTGACATTATAATGACCCCCAGCACTGGAAAAGTTGCTGATTAGCCACAAAGCAGTTCATTTAAGTCTATTTGGGTCTGAAAATTGGGATTCCCTAAATGCTTCTCGTTCACAAGCCCACTCACATCCCACGTCGGACCTGTTCCTTTGCTCCGCTGCCATGATTTCATTTAATCTGGGAAAAGCTGGTGGGTGGCTAAATTGGAATCTTGGTAATTGGTTGTTTTTATTTCGCTCTCACTACTTATTTTTCTGCCTCCCGAGTCAATAGAGAATGTAATCTGGCCCGTGTAATAATGCATTTCAGAGAGGTCTGCGGAGCAAGAACACAATCAGTTGTGGGGGATTGTAATGGATGGCGGTGGTTTGAGCGTATGTGGGTTATTCTGGGAAATGTAAGGACAGCCGTGTTAGGTGAGGCTAGTTGAAGGCTCAGTGGGTTTGGACTGTTGCTCAGGCCTGCCGCAGGGGAAGTACAGTGGGGGTGGGGTTTGTATGGCTGATGGATTATGCTTGCACCCCAGTGGATCCAATGCTCAGACCCAGCTCATTCTTGGCCAGAGATATGGACGTGAAATTGACCTTCATGGATGCAGTCCTTCTGTAAAGAAACAAATGATGATGATGAGTTGTTGTTCATTTTGAATGTACGGTGAAGATGGAGCATGTGTCTTTGAAGCATTTGCTGACTATGTATATCGCTGTTGTCAGAAGAAACCCTCATATCTCCAAAATGGTAACTTTACAGGAGAAGGAAAAACATACTTTAATTTTAATGTAAGTCAATGAAACCAGACGTTTTTCCAAGCCGTTTTGGGTCATTCATTGTGAAATTTACACAGTGTAAAGGATCACAGGCACTTTCAAATATGGGGCAGTCATGGGCTGTAGGTTAGGGAACCAGCCTCGTGACTGGAAGGTTTCCGGTTTGATCCCCAGAGCCGACAGCACATGACTGAGGTGTCCTTGAGCAAGACACCTAACCCCCAACTGCTCCCCTGGCGCTGCGGATTGGGCTGCCCATCGCTCTGGGCAAGTGTGCTCACTGCCCCCTAGTGCATGTGTGCTCACTAGAGTGTATGTGGTTTCACTTCACGGATGGGTTAAATGGATGGGCTAAATCTTAAATTGTCAAAAACTGAAAAAATTGAGTTACCAGGTTTTCGTCCGACAACAGTGATGTGTCTACAAGTTTGTAGACACCTGGTCATCCAGTGTTTCTTCTGAAATCAAGGGTATTAATAGAAACTTGCTGTGGTCTCTACTCCTCTGGGAAGGCTTTACACTAGATATTTGAACATTGCAGTGAGGATTTGATTGAGAGTTCGTGAGGTTAGGTACTGATGTTGGAAGGTCAGTTCTGGATCACTCCAACTCATCCCAAAGTACTGGAAGGAGCTCCATCACTCCAGAGAACCCAGTTCCACTACTCCACAGCCCAATGCTGGAGGGCTTTATACCCCTCTAGCCCACTCTTGGCACTGGACATGGTAACCTTAGGCTCCTGTACAGCTGCTCCAGAGTATCCCAATTTAGTGACTGGGGTCGTTCTCCATTTAAAGTGGGAATTCAGGTGGATACATTTCTTTCAAAATCCATTTCTTTCATCCCAAAACCAAATAATCTTAATATGTCCAGTAACATCTCCTATTATCACATATACAGATAGGAGATCTTAATTCTAAACATATCTTACAGTCAATGGTGTTGTATGAATGTATGTAACACCAGTGCCTGTAACTCCAGAGACATTCGGGTTAAACTGAAGAGTCTGTAAATTGTCACGATTGGCCCCTCCCAGTCTTGTCCATGTGCGTTTTTGTTTTGGTTTTTCTAGTCCGGCCCCCTTGTTTTCCTGACTCCGCCCCTGATTGTTTTCACCTGTCCCTTGTTATACCTGTTGTATTTAAGCCCTGTGTTTGCACGTTGTTTGCTGGTCTTTGTATCACTGGTTGTTTGTATTGGTCTTTGTTGGATATATTGGTCTGTTGTTTGATGTGTTTGCTTTGTTTGTTTGTTTGATCCATTTGAACCAGTTATTGTTTGTCATCATGTCTGGAAATCGATCTGTCCGTATTGGCTCTATGGCCCTGGACCGTCTTGATCCTGACTTTGATTTTCCCTCAATACAAGTCGCCTTTCTCCGCACATGCGTCCGCTACCACGCTCCGCGTTACAGAAATCGTCTGACTCGATGGCTGATCAGGTGTCCTTGTGCAACCATTTAAAATCAGTACTAGCATTATTTTGACAAAATATTAATCACTCAGCCATTAAAGCCCAAAACACCAGGGACACACAAAAGTTCTGAGATGCCTGATAAACAAAATCATTAATAAATTAATGAAATATAGTGAGGGAGTGTGACTCGCCTTCTCAGGCCTCGAGACACTTCCTCTCTGATGAGCCTCGACCCAAAGAAGCAGTTTAATAAAGCTGAAAATATTGTAATGAAACGAAATGAGTCCTGAAAACACCAGTGATCAAAACCTCAGTGGTGAATGATTTCTTTTTTTCAAATTAAATGCATATTTTTAGATTAATGATGTAAATGTATGATATAAAAAGTGAACATAAATGTGTTTCATACAAATTCTTAAATTAAAGCTCTTAAAATATTGTTTATATTAAAAATGCTTTAGCAAATGTTGAAAATGGGTGTGTGACGTGCTGTTTTACAGACGCAGAGCGGCTGTGAAAGAGGGATACGAAAAGAAAAGTCTGAGAAATCAAGTGTGTGAATGTATGCACTGACTTTTGGAGCTGTGACTTGAGCTGTGACTAATATTTCAAGCATCTTTTTAAGCCCTGTAGCCTTTGTGACATGGTTTCCTCTCCAAATGGAGAATCACCCACTAACGTCTAATCTAGTGACATTCTGGTTGGTAATGGACCAAAAGAAATGCTTGAAAAATGTCTTGTTACATTGTCCTACATGACATATTTTGTTCTTAGGATATTGAGATGCAAGGTTTTCTTCCAACAGCAATGACATAACAGACATATAGTATCCACACTGTTTATGCTGTACAAAGCCATTCCTTGTACTTGGTGAATAAAGCATGATTCTGATCATGCACAGCTGAGTTCAGCGGTCAGCTCAGTGCTTTTGGTCATTTGAATACTTAAATGGTTGAATGGGGCAGGCACAATTAACGCTATAGTTAAAAATGGCATGTTAACATGGCCCATAATGAATGAAAACTGGTAACCCTCAATTAGCATTAAACATTATGCAAATAGCCCTCATGCTGCTGTAAAAATGTAAATTTTCCACTGCTTTCTATAGAAAAAAAAGGTCGTTTCTGACAGTCCAACACTTTCCGGATGCATTTTATCACTAACTGTGTAGTCGACAGTCAAAGAATGTCAAATTGACTGGAAGATGAACCCAAGATGACTAATAACATTTACATCTATCTACATTACAAACCTCGAAACCTCAAGTTGCTGTTGTTCCAGGCTGTATGAGGACATTCATGGTCTCTAGAAAAGGTTTCCAGTTGTTGTATAGCTTGAAATTAGCATTAACCCTTCAATTAATTACAAATTACAGTCATGCTGCTTGGTCACTATTGCCAATTGGTCACTATTCTCCACTGATTTCAGTAGAAGAAAGCTTGTTTCTAGAGTCCAGCACTTTAAGGAAGCATTTTGTTGGTAACTGTGTAATCGAGAGGTAAAGTGTATGAAATGAATTGGAAGATGAATCCAATATTACAACCATCTTCTTTGAGCATTGTAAATAGTGTAGTGGATAACACCTCTACACTGTAGACCGGGGTTCAGTCCCCACCTGGGTCAGCACCCTCTACTATACCAATGAGTCCTTGGGCAAGACTCCTAACACCACCTTCACCTACCTGTATAGAATAATCAAATGTAAGCCACTCTGGATAAGAGCGTCAGCCAAATGCTGTAAATGTTGAAATTATTACCGCATTTCTAATCTCAATACAGAGTTGTTTACTTGATGAACCAGCAGCTGATGAGGTGTCTATCAGGCTAGCATTACTTCATTTAACATCCAGTGCTGCATTGCTGTTGTTCCCGGCTGTATGAGGACATTCGGGGTGTCTCTAGAAAAGGTTTTCAGTTTACTGTAAGTTTGCCCAGCTAGAAATGAGTATTAACTCCAATTAGCACAAAATATTATACTTTGACAGCCAAATGAACTGGAAGATGAATCCAAAATGGCTAGTAATGTTTACATCCATCTCCTCTGACTGTTGTAAATATTATCGCATCACAAATCTGAATACGGAGTTGTTTACTTGATGAACAAGCAGCTGATGAGGTGTCTAGCCAGCTAGCAATTTGTTGTAGCGTGCTAATTAAGGCATTAATATGGTAGCATTACTTCATTCAGCATTCAGTGCCACGTTTCTGTTGTTCCAGGCTCTATGAGGACATTCGGAGTGTCTCTAGAAAAGGTTTCCAGTTTACTGTGAGGTCGTCCAGCTCGAAATCAATAAGAAACAACTCTGAACTTCGGTTTAAGGGAATTGTAAAAGAACTGGGAACAATAATGGCATTACAAGTGACCTTTATTTGTTGGGAAAATATATAGAGAAGCATAAAAGCCCATCTTAACCTCGCATCACACTTCACAGAGAGCTTTTTGCAAGCAAGCCTTTTCTGCTGAAGTTGTTATCTGCCATTTATGATATAACTTTAAGGCGCTCACCGTCTGACTGCTGATCCATTGCTTGTTTTGGCTGCTCCAAATTGCTGTAGTCGCATTATTATGTGGATTGTGCATGAAAAGCTCGCTAACTGAATTAAACAGACCTCGAAAAAGTTCCTCAGGTATGTGAGTAAAGGTGGGCTTTGCAAAAAAAAGAAGGTTAAAGAAAGGTTCACTTTCTGAAGTTGAATCTCTGTAATTTTATATGATGCATCACTTTGTTGACATATTTGTTATATATTCTGGAAAAGTATGGCGCAAGAAAAACATTGGGTATTGGCATTGGCCCACATTTACCATTTAGTACATTATAATATGAATTACTACGAGTACATTTGTATTTTTGGCTGTTTATTGAAGCTTTATTTATTACGTCAACTTGGCAGTCATGTTTTTGTGGGTTTTTTTAAAAAAATCAAATTCAATTGATCCCTCTTCTTTTTCAATAAGATTTCATGTTAGCCATTTTTGAGCATGCTTCTACATCTCGTTCTGTACCTTTGTGCTGAAGCAGCTCAGAAATCCAGTTCAAGCCCTTCCTGAATCTGTAGAGCAGCCCTTTCCGTTCCATCTCATCACGTGATCGTACGAGACTCACATCCGGAGTTATGAGCCTATGAAGAGGGGCTGAGATACACGTCATCTGCCACTCACCGTGTGGAGCTGGTGGATTCATGTGTCCGTCTACATTCTGTGTAAAACTGACCGATGGACACTCAGGAAATCACTAAGGACTGACCATCATGCTGGAAACCCTTCATTCAGTCCACATTGGAGACCCGTGAAACGGCGTCAGAGAGTTCACAGCTGCTGAAGCTGCCGCAGCGGGTTTGAAAAGTACTGATGAAGATAACAGAGTGTTTTGATATGAAACATATCAGCATCATGTTCTATGAAGAGCCTTTAAAGGAGAGGTTAAGAAGATATGAACTAATCGAGACCTCAGAGGGTTAAAATATTAAACCACAAAAAAAAATGTCCACCCCAGTAAAAATGCTAATCTGATCTGGATTTTATATTATGTTGTCTCTGGAGGCTGTGCAGCTGTACATCTGTTGCAGCGCTGATGGAAGTAAAGCTCTATATGACACAGAATGGTGACACACGTCATCCAGAGAAGTGACAGTTTGAGTTGTAGGGCTAAGAAACCCACCGCAGTAGCGTATTGATTGTGGAGGAGTTTCAGTTTGAAGGTCAGTGGTCATTCTCTGCTGTGACAGCTATCGTCTGTGTGTCTGCTTCACTTTACTGGATCTATTAGAGCTCCTGTCCACTGCTGGACTGAAAATAAAGAGAGAAATGAACAGGCACACACACACACACACACACACACACACACACACACACATGCACACAGCGGGGCAACAGACTGCACTGTGCAAAATTCAGAGGTCACGCTTGATGGAGATATTTAAGAGGAGTTTAGATATTCTCCTTATTTATCTACTTCATACGCACAAATTGCATATATGAAAATGTGTAACTGTGGACATCATCACTTTTATTTCATAACTTGTATTACTGCAAAAAACTATATTGGAATCATGCAATACTGGTATATGTTAGTGTGTGTGTGTGTGTGTGTGTGTGTTTGTGTGTGTGTGTATATATATATATATATATATATATATATATATATATATATATATATATATATGAACTTGCGTGACATCCCATTCTTAATCCATAGGGTTTAATATGATGCCCACCCTTTGCAGCTATAACAACTTCAGCTCTTCTGGGAAGGCTTTCCACAAGGTTTAGGAGTGTGTTTATGGGAATTTCTGACCATTCTTCCAGAAGTGCATCTGTGAGGTCAGACACTGATGTTGGATGAGAAGGCCTGGCTGACAGGCTCCTAACAACCACCTGGAAGACCCGGTAGACAATAAAACTGCCCCTATCAGATAAACAGCACTAACTGCGCTCGTGTGTATACCAAGCCAGTCCGATTTCAGAACCTGTGTTTTAATTGATATTTTGATAGGTTGCATCCTTTTTTATGCCTGCTAATAACAACTAATGGCTGGCAAATGCTGGGTGGTTATTAGTCAAAAGAATTTACCCACATTTGCACCCCTGTGTGGAAAGATAAATGGAAAAGCTTGAAATAAACATATAGAAATACACACAGATGTGCCTACGCATACATATAAATGTACAGACAGATGCTCACGCTGGTGTAACACTTGCAGGAATATTATTTGCTTTATTTGTTTTATTTGTATCCTCATTGCACTGATGTATTTCTCTCTCTCTGGGGGAATATGTCTTGTCTAATTTTGGTCTTAATTCTCTTGCGCTATCAGAACCAGCAGACAAAGAAAACGCGCTCATCCCTCACTCAGCCAATCACCGCCTATAAATAAACCTGCAGCAATTAGCCTGAGTAATGAGAGAGAGAGAGAGAGCGAGGGAGAGGGAGAGGGAGAGAGAGATAGAGGCATTTGTCAGGCTGCATTTGTGTTTTGTTGTCAGTTCAATTCAGCAACTGATTCATTCAAACTCTGTTTCAGTGAATCGATTCATTACAATGAAAAAATGTAAACGATGTTAAATCAATTGTAGCAATGCCTGAATGACTTGATGTTAATTTGTGAGTGATTTATTGTTTGAATTTTAAGAAAAAGACTAAAAGCTACAAAAATGTTGATTCGCTTTGAAGTGAATCAGCAAATCAGTTTATACGAGTTATTTTAAAGCTGCGCTATGTAAGATTTGGTGATTTGGAGCCCTCTCTGGTGGAAATGTGTAATGGCACGCAACGTGCAGAAGAACACTTTGTACCAAGAGTTCCTTCCCTAAGTGGATTAATCTGATGATCGAAAGAGAACTCAAAGAGAACTCAGTCTAAATTTGGCAAAGGAGCGTCAGATGATGCGAGTGAAATTATCTGACATTGTCATCACGTCCTCATCAGTATGATGTTGATTTTGAGATCATTTCAGGCCTGAGATTGAGCCTGACCTTCCTTTTGAGCCTGTGTTTTGTGACGTTAAGTTCTGGTTCATGAGAACACCAGTAGTGCATGCTGGAGTTTATGTGGCAGAACCTGATTTTTAAATTTATTGTGAAAACCTGTCAAAATAATTGCATTTGCATTTTTGAATATTGTGCTTTTAATAAGGTGCCATTGTGTTCAAGGTGCAAAACAATGTCTCACAATTCTAGGGGGTCCCAGAAAATAATAGATGCTCAAATCCAGACTCAGTGAAGCTCATTGTTTATCTGCTTCACCCACAATCAGGTTCTATCTTTGGTGTTCTTATCTAACTAGAGCTGCAGCACTGCTCTGCCTCAGGTTGGCGCTGTAGCAGACTGGTTCACCCAGTTGGTCCTTCATAGCCTAGTACTCTCTTTAAAATGAAATAAAAAATAAATAAATAAAAAGATGGTTCCTCAAGAGTACTTTACTAAAGAAAATGGTTCAATATAGAATCATGGACACTTAAAGAGCTTTTTGATGAGGGTTCTTTGCATCATGAAAGGGTTCTTCAGTTTGATGGAGATGGTTCTATATAGTACATAGACTACTACATAGTCCTCAAATTGGGGGAACATGTGCTGTAGATGGTTCTATAAAGAATCTTTTTGAAAAATGTTATGGCATATGGTGAAATGTCCTGTAGATGGTTCTAGATAGTACATGATTAAAGGGTTCCTTAGATTGGGGCAACATGTGCTGTAGATGGTTCTATATAGAATGTTTTTCAAATATCACATTTTACCATATACCATAACCCATAACATTTTTCAAAAAGATTCTATATAGAACCATCTACATGTTCTCCACCAATCTGAGGAATCATTTAATCACGTCCTAAATACAACCATTTTCTTTAGCAAAGAACCTTTGAAGAACCATCTTTTGAAGTGTAACTAAGCCCAAAAAACCTCTAAAAACTGTGTTAAACTTTCCCATTGAAAGAATTTAGTGTAGTTCTTTCTCAGACAGAAGACAGAAGAGGAGATGAGTAAGATCTCAGTTAATGAGAGGAAGAACGCAGAACCACACTAGAACCGAGGGTTTACAGAAGGAAATCTGATCAACTGAACATTTTGCTGCTACAGTTTTCATTAGCACCACTGTAGTGAGTGAGTTAGCAGCCAGTCAATGCTGGAGCATCCTGCCAACACGTGACCCCCCTGAATACCGGGGGTGTTTCACATATGCGCTGTGCTGTAGTTAATACTTGATAGTCAAACTTCTCAGCCACATATACATTATGTGCATTGCATAAACGCACATATAGGACTGGACAGTGGAGAGTGGAGAGCAGCTCGCTGTGGGGTCCAGGTGCATTTGTGTTACCTCTGTAGGACACATCATACCTCATCACATCTGTCTTTTTTCATCTTTCCGAACAACTCCACCAATCCATCAGTCACTCAGCTAAACACAACACGTCAGCTGAGGTCAGTGTAGCACCTTGCAGCATCTGCAACTTCGGCACGTTTTGTATTCATGTATTATTTTAACCATCGGAACCGGACTCGGTTTATATCACAACACCTACATTTAGAGCTGGTTATTCATTCAGTCTAATGAGAAACTGTAGAACAGACTCGGTTTATATCACAATACCTACATTTAGAGTCGGTTATTCATTCAGTCTAATGAGAAACTGTAGAACAGACTCGGTTTATATCACAATACATACATTTAGAGTCGGTTATTCATTCAGCCTAATGAGAAACTGTAGAACAGACTCGGTTTATATCACAATACCTACATTTAGAGTCGGTTATTCATTCAGTCTAATGAGAAACTGTAGAACGGACTCGGTTTATATCACAATACATACATTTAGAGTCGGTTATTCATTCAGCCTAATGAGAAACTGTAGAACGGACTCGGTTTATATCACAATACCTACATTTAGAGCCGGTTATTCATTCAGTCTAATGAGAAACTGTAGAACGGACTCGGTTTATATCACAATACATACATTTAGAGTCGGTTATTCATTCAGTCTAATGAGAAACTGTAGAACAGACTCGGTTTATATCACAATACCTACATTTAGAGTCGGTTATTCATGTAGTCTAATGAGAAACTGTAGAACAGACTCGGTTTATATCACAATACCTACATTTAGAGTCGGTTATTCATTCAGTCTAATGAGAAACTGTAGAACAGACTCGGTTTATATCACAATACCTACATTTAGAGTCGGTTATTCATGTAGTCTAATGAGAAACTGTAGAACAGACTCGGTTTATATCACAATACCTACATTTAGAGTCGGTTATTCATTCAGTCTAATGAGAAACTGTAGAACGGACTCGGTTTATATCACAATACATACATTTAGAGCCGGTTATTCATTCAGCCTAATGAGAAACTGTAGAACAGACTCGGTTTATATCACAATACCTACATTTAGAGTCGGTTATTCATTCAGCCTAATGAGAAACTGTAGAACAGACTCGGTTTATATCACAATACCTACATTTAGAGATTGTTATTCATTCAGTCTAATGAGAAACTGTAGAACAGACTCGGTTTATATCACAATACCTACATTTAGAGTCGGTTATTCATTCAGCCTAATGAGAAACTGTAGAACAGACTCGGTTTATATCACAATACCTACATTTAGAGTCGGTTATTCATGTAGTCTAATGAGAAACTGTAGAACAGACTCGGTTTATATCACAATACCTACATTTAGAGTCGGTTATTCATTCAGTCTAATGAGAAACTGTAGAACAGACTCGGTTTATATCACAATACCTACATTTAGAGTCGGTTATTCATTCAGTCTAATGAGAAACTGTAGAACAGACTCGGTTTATATCACAATACATACATTTAGAGTTGGTTATTCATTCAGCCTAATGAGAAACTGTAGAACAGACTCGGTTTATATCACAATACCTACATTTAGAGTCGGTTATTCATTCAGCCTAATGAGAAACTGTAGAACAGACTCGGTTTATATCACAATACCTACATTTAGAGACTGTTATTCATTCAGTCTAATGAGAAACTGTAGAACAGACTCGGTTTATATCACAATACCTACATTTAGAGTCGGTTATTCATTCAGCCTAATGAGAAACTGTAGAACAGACTCGGTTTATATCACAATACCTACATTTAGAGTCGGTTATTCATTCAGTCTAATGAGAAACTGTAGAACAGACTCGGTTTATATCACAATACCTACATTTAGAGTCGGTTATTCATTCAGTCTAATGAGAAACTGTAGAACAGACTCGGTTTATATCACAATACATACATTTAGAGTCGGTTATTCATTCAGCCTAATGAGAAACTGTAGAACAGACTCGGTTTATATCACAATACCTACATTTAGAGTCGGTTATTCATTCAGCCTAATGAGAAACTGTAGAACAGACTCGGTTTATATCACAATACCTACATTTAGAGTCGGTTATTCATTCAGCCTAATGAGAAACTGTAGAACAGACTCGGTTTATATCACAATACCTACATTTAGAGTCGGTTATTCATTCAGTCTAATGAGAAACTGTAGAACAGACTCAGTTTATATCACAATACCTACATTTAGAGTCGGTTATTCATTCAGTCTAATGAGAAACTGTAGAACGGACTCGGTTTATATCACAATACCTACATTTAGAGTCGGTTATTCATTCAGCCTAATGAGAAACTGTAGAACAGACTCGGTTTATATCACAATACCTACATTTAGAGTCGGTTATTCATTCAGTCTAATGAGAAACTGTAGAACAGACTCGGTTTATATCACAATACCTACATTTAGAGTCGGTTATTCATTCAGCCTAATGAGAAACTGTAGAACAGACTCGGTTTATATCACAATACCTACATTTAGAGTCGGTTATTCATTCAGTCTAATGAGAAACTGTAGAACAGACTCGGTTTATATCACAATACCTACATTTAGAGTCGTTATTCATTCAGTCTAATGAGAAACTGTAGAACAGACTCGGTTTATATCACAATCTCTCTCTCTCTCTCTCTCTCTCTTTCTCTCTTTCTCTCTCTCTCTCTCTCTCTTTCTCTCTCTCTCTCTCTCTCTCTCTCTCTCTCTCTCTCTCTCTCTCTCTCTCTCTCTCTCTCTCTCTCTCATATCCTGTCATTGAGCTGCTAATTGACTCCAATTGTACACGTCATTTGCACAGTTAAGTAACCTTGTTCGGCGAATGTTGCCAATTAGCTCCGGTATGCAAATGAGGTAAACTGAATCAGAGGATGAAGCGGGCGATTCGGCATAATAGAGGAACGACTTTTTCCTCCACTGTCCTTTCCACCCTACATCACTACAAAACAAGCTTAGCGGGCCAGTTTCCCGAAGAGCTGTACGTCACTGCTGCTCTGCACCCCCCCCCCTCAAGATTTAACCGAAGTGAATTTGGAAAACCTCATCAGGGAAATGTTTTAGAGGAAAGAGAGAAAATCCATAATTGTAAATTGAGATTTCGACACCAGGTTTAAGTTTCAGCGCTTAAAGTTTTTTGACAGCTACCAAATTAGCTGCACATCAAGGTGAAGTAGCACCACCCACATCCTCTACACAGCTTAATGCAGAGTTCCTGTTTATTTACTGAATTTAACAAAATAAATAAATAAATAAATAAAATGTGGCCTCTGCAAAAACACCACACTTGCAAATTAATGCAAATTATGCACAAAACGTTTCAGAAAAGATCCACATTTAAGTGTCTTCTCTATACCACTTTAGAATAAGACTGCCCTTATACAGGGTTTATGAATGCTTTCAAATCCGTTTATTAATGGCTGATATTAATTAAACACCTTAAAGCTCATTAGTAAACAGTTATAACACGTTAATAAACGGGAAAAATGTCAGCTGTTATATCTGATGAAGCTGAGACTTATAATGCTCACTTAAAACTGATGGTTCTTTAAGGGTTCTTTAGTAAAGACATGTGTTCTATATAGAACCTTGATCACTCAAAGAACCCTGTGCATGATGAAAGTGTTCTTTGCGTCATGAAATTGTTGGTCCGCTTGATGGAGTATAGAACCTTTTTGAAAAGGGTTCTATGTAGCATCAAAAAGGGGTTCTTCTGTTGTGACAAGCCTGACATCACAACAATAGAAGAACCTTTTGTTGCTATTTACAACCCTTTTCAGCACGTTCTCCATCACTCTGAACAACGCTTTCATGATGGGAAGAACCGTTTAATCGCGTAACGTGTACTTGGAGTGTTCATGGTTCTATATAGACCCATTTATTTTTGCTAAAGAACCATCCTTTTTAGGTATTAGGCAAACAGCAGATCACTGTTGCCCTTTCTGTTTATAACTGCTTATTTAAGATTAACATCATTAATATCATACCTTAACTAATAACCATTAAAGAGCTGATTTGTAACCATTCATAAGCGCTTTATGAGGGTAGTCTTATTTTAAAGTGGTGCCATTCTCTCTGTAGACGGTGTGAACCCATGAAACGTGACTTTATGGGTGTTCAAACTTTTGCACATGACTGCATATGAAAGTAATTCAAACCAACCAAAAATAACCAGCTGACAGTTTAACCTGTGGTCAGAAATTGACTGTAGACAAAGGAATTAGACTGAAAATATATTGAAAAGATTATTACTATTATTATTATTAGGGGTCCAAGCACTAAGTGCTGAAACCCTATTGTAATTGTCAGTCTTCTTCTTCTTCTTCTTCTTCTTCTTCTTCTTCTTCTTCTTCTTCTTCTTCCTCCTCCATAAAACAAATCCATAAGTCATACAGACATGAAACTTGGTCAACAGGTAGTTGTCCCTCCCGCTACTCGCTCGAGCTCAGCCTGATCAGCCTGATGGTGACTCTGTAGCAAAACTTTATTCGTTTAAGGCCGGCAATTCTGTACCGTATGTCATAGAGACAAAATTCCTTCTTCTCCTGATTATATATGTCATGGCCCACAAAACAGCTATTTTGCCCGTATAAAAAATCTCTATAGATTTTAAGGTAATTTACATTTTATGCAGATTTACACAAATTTTTGAGGGCGAACATCTCCCTGAATTTTCGCACAATCTGCACAAATCTGTTAACATTAGATGCCTAAGAAACTGATCTTTAATAATTAAAAAAAAAAAAAAGTGGAATTTCATGACTACATATGGTCCAAGCCCCACCCGAAATTGTGGGTGGCGCTCAAATTTCAAAACATGCATATACAACTCTAACTCAAATGCATTGACCGACTGTTACGAAACTTCAAAGCCACAATATGGCAGTCATAAACGATCCTCAGAGTTTGGTGCAACTGCGTCGCTAGGTGGTGCTATAACAAGCAAAAAGTGTTACGCAACCAAAGGTTGACCGATTGACATGAAAATGGGCTTGTCCTGGATCAGGATCTGTGAGACTGATCTGATATTCGAAAACACATGGACGCCAAACTTGCAAAGCGAGCTTGGACCCCGTAAATTGTCGCTTGAGGCTATATTTATTATTATTATTATTATTATTATTATTATTACTACTATAAGTGGTAGCGCCTGAGCTGGATGGAGGGGAAGCTTGCTGTGTCCTTATTGTCTTTTTATGGCCCTGTCTTGTCCTGGTTGTTGTATTTTAGTGTGTTTTACTGCAGTGCTGTGTTTTATTAGTCTTTAAATGAGCTCTTATTGATCACACACGTCTGCTGTTGAACAGTCAGCACGCTTTAGTAGTTGTTGTTGTTATTTACGTGTGCTCTGTCTGCTGTTTTTCACATGAGTGCTGCAGTTTAGGTGAGTGAAAACTGATTTTTAGGCACAGTTTTTTATCCGTGTCAGTGGTTCTGTGCTGCTGTGATCCCTCTGGACTCTTCCAGTGTGAAATGAATTCTGCTCAGATTTGATGGCTGTGTGTGGAGTGAAGCTGTGTGGTGCAGAGGTGAGGTGATGACAGCTGTGGCCTCATATCAGCTGCATTGGCTCACTTTGTTTTCACGTGAAACACCACCGTTGTATGTGACAGGATCCACTGAATCATCTACTTGTATTTGAGTACATCTCTGTATATGTGTATGGATTTTGTTGTAACTGCAGCTATTGTGTTGATATTGTATTATTATACTGTGATTATGATACCTACTTTTTTAACATAATATTGCTTTTAAATAAGAAGCAAAGCAGAGACAGTGATATTTTTGGACCAACTTTTAACAAAGGCCACTGCAAAAAATGTCTGATTTGTTTAAAATGAAAAAAAAATATTCCAGTTAAACCAGGAACTTTAGTTGAAGCCACATAAGTATGAAGGGACACTCAGTAATGATGACTCTGTCAGCTCTCGCTTTGTGGTGAACCATCAAATAAACAAAGGCAGCTCAGCTCCGCCCTCTAAAGACGTCATTAAGAACCATCAAATAAACAAACGTCGCTCAGCGCCGCCCTCTAAAGGCGTCATTAAGAACCATCAAATAAACAAACGCCGCTCAGCTCCGCCCTCTAAAGACGTCATTAACAACCATCAAATAAACAAACGTCGCTCAGCTCCACCCTCTAAAGACGTCATTAACAACCATCAAATAAACAAACGCCGCTCAGCGCCGCCCTCTAAAGGCGTCATTAACAACCATCAAATAAACAAACGCCGCTCAGCTCCGCCCTCTAAAGACGTCATTAACAACCATCAAATAAACAAACGCCGCTCAGCGCCGCCCTCTAAAGGCGTCATTAACAACCATCAAATAAACAAACGTCGCTCAGCGCCGCCCTCTAAAGACGTCATTAAGAACCATCAAATAAACAAACGCAGCTCAGCTCCGCCCTCTAAAGACGTCATTAACAACCATCAAATAAACAAACGCCGCTCAGCTCTGCCCTCTAAAGACGTCATTAAGAACCATCAAATAAACAAACGACGCTCAGCTCCGCCCTCTAAAGGCGTCATTAAGAACCATCAAATAAACAAACGCCGCTCAGCTCCGCCCTCTAAAGACGTCATTAACAACCATCAAATAAACAAACGCCGCTCAGCGCCGCCCTCTAAAGGCGTCATTAACAACCATCAAATAAACAAACGTCGCTCAGCGCCGCCCTCTAAAGACGTCATTAACAACCATCAAATAAACAAACGCAGCTCAGCTCCGCCCTCTAAAGACGTCATTAACAACCATCAAATAAACAAACGCCGCTCAGCTCTGCCCTCTAAAGACGTCATTAAGAACCATCAAATAAACAAACGCAGCTCAGCTCCGCCCTCTAAAGGCGTCATTAAGAACCATCAAATAAACAAACGCCGCTCAGCGCCGCCCTCTAAAGACGTCATTAAGAACCATCAAATAAACAAACGCCGCTCAGCTCCGCCCTCTAAAGACGTCATTAACAACCATCAAATAAACAAACGTCGCTCAGCGCCGCCCTCTAAAGACGTCATTAAGAACCATCAAATAAACAAACGCAGCTCAGCTCCGCCCTCTAAAGACGTCATTAAGAACCATCAAATAAACAAACGCAGCTCAGCTCCGCCCTCTAAAGACATCATCAACAAACATCAAATAAACCCCCCCTGCTGCTCTTATTGCACCTGTTAGATTTTAGCACTGCTGCATTTTTGTGAGACCCATGACGTGTTTCACTGCAGGATGAAGTACTTCAGCGTAACGAAAGAAAGCAGAAATGTTCTTTCCCTGAAACTGCTTACTGTAGCGAAAGTGTCTGTTTGGCATGCAATGTTGTTTGAGGTCAGGAGGAGCGGGCCGCAGAGCAGCACTGCTGTCAGTCCGTTGCATGCCAGGGGGAATTTACCCCGACTATGAGGTCCCTCACAAATTAAAGCCTGCCTTTGACTTCCCTTTGATCTCCACAGTGGGATAATAATTTTCCGTCATTTAACAAAACAGAAAAACAACTTTGCCAAACAGTCATTTTACAAACAGCTCAGAAAAACACTGATTAAAAAATATTCATGAACCAGCGGAGCAGCTACAGTACAGCGATATCGGATGACAGCTAAGTCCTCTCCCTCTTTGTCCTTCTTTCTCTCTCTTTCTCTCTCTTTCTGCGCTTCTGTTTTCATTTTTGTAGGGGTCCTGAACCTGCCAGAGGATATGAAATGAAATCTGGGGTTTGTAGATATGAAATCTGGGAGGGTTCAAAGCTCTTTCGCTGCATTTTGCTTTCAAGGAATGGCTTCACAACATTGAGATGTAAATGAGGACAAGCCAGAAATGTTGACAAATGGAAAGAAGCGTATCTTTCAGGAGAACCTCCAGTTCTGCATAAGGTTATTTATAAGATTTCTTTCAGGAAATGAAAGAGGCGCTGCCTAGCTTTATGGACACCAGAGTCCGTGTTCGGGTTCCTGCTGCTAAAATCTCCCTTCGGTGTGTTGGCGCTGTCGGATCTGTGACTGGAGTGTGAAAGAGGATTTGCTCTGGTCTTTTCTGGCTCATCCACTTTCTTTGACTCATATATTTTAATTCTGTTTTTCTTTATCTTCATCTGTGGTTACATTACTGTACTTTTACATGATCAAAAAGCAGCTATTTTGTGGGTTCTTAGGTTTTTGTTTAATTAACACTTTGATGTAGGTAAATATTATTAAAGTTTCAGTGTGTACTGTTTGCTCTCCAGTCTATATATTTAACATGAAAACAGATACAACCATGAACCTCTAATGAATATGAATTAACAGTCTAGAGCAGTTTAGCTCCGCCCAATCAGTCTACTAGAGGTCACCCCTGCCCAATCAACCTACACTAGTTTAGCCCCACCCATTCAGCCTACAGCAGTTTAGCCCCACCCATTCAGCCTACAGCAGTTTAGCCCCGCCCATTTAGCCCACAATATTTTAGCACCACCCATTCAGCCTACAGCAGTTTAGCCCCACCCATTTAGCCTACAAAATTTTAGCCCCACCCATTCAGCCTATAGCGGTTTAGCCCCTCTCATTCAGCCCACAGCAGTTTAGCCCCACGCATTCCACCTACAACAGTTTAGCACCACCCATTCAGCCTATAGCAGTTAAGCTCCACCCATTCAGCCTATAGCAGTTTAGCCCCACCCATTCTGCCTACAGCAGTTTAGCCCCACCCATTCCGCCTACAGCAGCTAAGCTCCACCCATTCCGCCTACAGCAGTTTAGCTCCACTATTCAGCTTGCAGCACTTTAGCCCCACCCATTCAGCCTATAGCAGTTTAGCCCCTCTCATTCAGCCCACAGCAGTTTAGCCCCACCCATTTAGCCTGCAGCAGTGGTCAGGTAAAAATGAATTACAAATGTTTTTGATACATAAACTCATAATATCTTTATAAATGGACTTCTGGAGAGAAATTACGGCTCCTTTAATCTTTTAAGGCTCAACCTATCTATAAGTAACACATCCACAGGAGACAAAGTCTCCACCAGCAGATAAAGACCTATCTGTAGGAGATCGATTCGAGACCTCGGGTTAATTACCTCAGTGTTTTCCACTGACCTGCTCCAGAATCACATGCCAGATGTGCAGGTTGACGCGGAGGTGAAAACATGGACTTTTCTGACCGTCTCCGAGCCGTTGTGATTGATAGAGCATGATGAGAAGAGGTGGAGAGAGAGGGAAGTACTGTTTTTCCATTTCGCCATATTTACCCCACGGGTTCGCTCAGTGAAACATCACTTCGCAAGTTTCTGTTTTTCAATGAGTATCTCTGTCCATCTTGCCCCGTGAGCAGCCGGACCAGGCCACGGCGGGCGGACAGGACGCTCGCTGACCGGAGTATGTGTTTACCAGAGACCCTGTGTTTATCTCTGAGTCATCGAGGCCTCAGAGCTCATCCTCAAAAAAAAAAAAAAACGGCAGCTGTGAGTGGTCAGGAATAACAGGACATTGGTTCTGGGTTCCCTCTGCGTGAGATGGAACAGATCTGCAAGCACTGAGACCTTTTATATACCTGTTTCTCTTTGTAGCCCTCCTTTCTTCTGCTACCTCACTCCTTCTCTGCTGACAGAACCCCTACTGAGGAGGAATGCTGTGCAAATCATTTCTCATATACGCTTTAAAAGAGATGGTTCTGTAGTAAAGAAAATGGTTCTATATAGAGCCAATAACACTCAAAGAAACTTCTGCATGATTAATGGGTTCTTTGCATCATGAAAGTATGTTTCAGGTTGATGGAGAATGTGTTGTAGATGGTTCTATAAAAGGATCTTCAACTGTTTGCCATTATAACAACAGCAGAACCCTTTTTATTGTTGCATAGAAACCTTTTCAAAAAGCTTCTGGATAGAACCACGTACAATGCTTGTTGATATCTGTGGTACACACTTAAAGATGGTTCTTCAGGGGTTCTTTAGTAAAGAAAATGATTCTGTGCAGGACCATGAGCACTCAAAGAACCATTTGCATGATTAGAGTTCTTTGTATCATGAAAAGGTTCTTCAGTTTAGTGGAAAATGTCCAGTAGATGGCTCTATGTAGAACCTTTCCGAAAAGTGTTTTGTTTAGCACTAAAAGGGTGTTAAACTGTTATAATGTCAGGCTTGTTACAACAGAAGAACCATGTTTGGTGCTATATAGAACCCTTTTCAAAAGGTTCTATATAGAACCATATACACAGCACATTCTCCGTCAATCTGAAGAATGCTTTCATGATGCAAAAAAGGCTCTTTAAAGATGCATGGCTCTGTGTAGAACCATTTTCTTTACCAAAGAACCCTTGAGGAACCCTCATTCTAAGATTGTGGGATTTAAAGTGGTGGTGCCAATGCAGTGGAGAAATACCATAGGAGTGCCACTTTTGGCTCTCTAAACATTTCAGTGGATGGTTCCTTAAAGAACCATCGTTTTAAATGGTATGTAAAATGGTGAAGAACCTTTATAACCTTCTGGATCATATAAAGGTTTGTCCTAAAATGCCATGCTTAAAGATGATCTGTGGATCCAGCCCATATTGTTCTAGCTGATCCCATACACATCAGTAGGTGACGCGAGTTTTAATGAATATGGTATCTGAAGCTCTGAAGCTCCACCCACACCCATGATTTACTCATCAATAAATTCTAAGAACATCAGTAAATAACTGATAAGATCTTTCAGAGCGAAGGAAATTTCCTGGAAGGAAAACATGCGACATTATTTATTCGCCCTGTGTTTGATTTTTGTGAACTGTAACAGACAACCTGAACTCACTCCACCAGTCGCTGTTGTCTCAGGCGTTGGCATGGCAACAACCATGAGGACCAATTGGCTGTGTCCCAGCAACTAGACTTTTTTTGACAGAAAGGTGTTCATTTGTTTTGGGTGCTGGTGGTGCTGCATCTCCAAAAGCAGCTCCAACTGAGTTATGGTCATCCAGTCTTGATGTAAGAGCACGCTGCATCTCCTGAATAAGGTGGAGAAATTCAACTCAACTCAATTTTTTAACTTTCCCAAAATGTGACATAGCATTTATACTGTAACCATGTGTCAGTATGTGAGGAGAAAACAATGTTTTTGCATTTTTTTTGTTTTTGTGGTGTGAATAGCATGGCAAAAAAAGTGCGTGGACAGTTTTGATATTTTAAAAAAATCGTCTTGGAAAATTCAGCATTTTTCGTGTCACATTCTGGAGTATTTTGACCTTTGCACAGAATTTTTAATGTGCATTTATATGCAAATGTTTGAACACTCCTGGTCAAATTACATGTTTTGATATGTTTTCTAAATGCAAAGAAGTTAACGCAAAGTCTACAGAGAACACACTTAAATATGGAGTTTTACATTTTGGAAAAAAAAAACCAAAACATAAAATATAAAAAGTGCCATAATGTTTGCACAGACAACATAATATATTTTATTCTCCCAACTATTTAACCAAGGTTAAATTCAACAAATAAACAGTAAGTTTAATGTAAGTGAAACAGAGAGTACACTCCTATGAAGCAGGGTGTGTTACCTTAATAAACAAAAATGGAAAATTTAATAAGCTGCCCAAAAATTTGGTGTGCATATATATATATATATATATATATATATATATATATATATATATATATATATATATATATATATATGCGAGGCTCAGTCACTGAATTGAAACACTTTGTTGTTGGTGACACAGCATCTTCCGGTGGCTGCTGAGGCATCATTTCACTTCTTTGTTTCATGCAGGTCTGTTTTTGTTGTAACACTGTTTTGACAACTACCTGCCTGTAATGCAATGGCTTATGGTTGGTTGTCAGGCAGAAATAGCTGATTTTGGGCCGCACTGAGCAACAAAACCCACTAGATTCTCTGGTGATAACAAAACCTAGTAAGGCTACGAGTAAACAAATCCTGCAAACAGATAAAAATTAAGCATTAGTTTTAGACAAACCATCTGCATACCGAGTCATATCAAGTACCTTTCTCCTTCACCAAGATACCAGCATTACTGCTAACATTAACCACACTTGTCAGTGGTGTTGCAGATGAGCTGTCAGCATTAACTTCACTTCTCCTCTCATGACATTTGTTTTTAAGATAGAATAATAAGCGTGTACTTAAAAATGTAAGGTGCTCTTTTAAAAGTGGTGAATATAAACCGGCACGTGGGAGCACATGTGATGAGATAAAGGGCCTGAAGAGATGTTTGCATTCCCCTCTCCCCTCTATCACTCTTTTCTTCCTCCCTCACTCCCTTTCACTGCTGTCAAAGCTCCTGCTGAGGATGAGCACTATAAAAGGGCCTTTTTCCCAGGACTATAGGATCTGAAGCTCCAGCTTTTTTTTTTGCCTTTGCTCAAAAATAAAAGCAAAGGCCTTTTCATCTGTGCCATACCCAGCTCAGCTCAGAGCAGCCTGGGGTTGGGGTGTGTTCGCTGATGACGCTAATGAACGTGGGGCGTCCGTCCAGTTGGATCGCCTGCAAATTTGTACCCTAATAACCCCCTCTGTTAAAATTACCATCTAAACAAATGCATGAAATAAGCATGAAATAGACCGAGGTGCCTCCACTCTCAGTGCAGGTGTCTTCATTCAGCCCAAGGGTGCTTTTTCCTGGGACCCAAATTGAAGCATGTTTTAATCTCTTTGTGTATTTCCATATATATCTTGACTTTGCTTTGTAAACTTTCCAGTTGATCTTGATCAGGGTTGGAATATGTTGGGAATTCATATCACAGTACAAAAATGAAGTTTTTATGCTCACTGGCCACTTTATTAGGTTGCTAGTAAAAGGTTGGACCCCCTTTTGCCTTCAGAACTGCCTTAATTCTTTGTGGCACACTTTCAACAAGGTGTTGGAAACGTTCCTCAGAGATTTTGGTTGGTTATTTGAGTTCTTGCTGCCTTTCTATCATCTGGGACCAGTCTGCCCATTCTCCTCTAACCTCTCACATCAACAAGGCATTTTCGTCCACACAACTGACCGCTCACTGGATATTTCCTCTTTTTCGGACCGTTCTCTGTAAACCCTAGAGATGGTTGTGCGGGAAATTCCCAGAAGATCAGCAGTTTCTGAAATACTCAGACCAGCCCGTCTGGCACCAACAACCACGCCACGTTCAAAGCCCCTTAAATTCCCTTTCTTCCCCGTTCTGATGCTCGGTCTGCACTTCAGCAGGTTGTCTTGACCACCTCTACAGGCCTACATGCATTGAGTTGCGGCCGTGTGATTGGCTGATTAGCTATTTGTGTTAAGCAATTGAACCTAATAAAGTGGCCGGTCAGTGTATATTCAGGTGAGTGTATATTCCAAGTTACATTTTGTAAAGGCAGCATTCGGTACTTCAAGACAGTAATTCAATTGTTTTTCTTTTTACAAGAATATCTGTAGAATAATTACCCACTAAACTGAACATATATATGCAGTCCGTCAGTAAAACACCATCAGTCTTTGTTCATTAACCATTTCCAAATCAGCACGATTCTACTCTAAAGAACAACAACTTGTTTACTAATGCTAAAGTTCCTAAAGACTGAGTAGACTGATAAATCAATACGATGAGACAGTGCAAGGTTTTATTATTGGAATATGGCAAATTGTTTGCACCATTCGTGAGTTGGTAGTGAGATTATGAGAGCGACAGTGGACTGAAGCAGGCGTAGAGCAGGCGTAGAGCCAAATTAATGTGTGGAATTTTTTAACTTCATTTAAATAAAGGAATTTTTCATGGAACAAATGGAACATTGTTACTTAAATTGACAGTACAATTAGCAGGGATTTTGCCACACGGCAAATCAATCTGTAGTCTAAAAATAGTCTGAATATGTTACTTTTTTGTGTATTGTACTGAAATGCATTACCGAATACATTTAGGACAGTGTGTTCACTATTCAGACATCATTCTACTCAAACCGCATCTTGACTCATGTGAACAGTAAAGCGTTAATTTCTTCCACCATAGTCCTTAAAAAACATTTACAATAAAGGTTCAAATTTTCAAAAGTATAACTTCATTTTTGAGCTGTAAATTGGATGGTGCAAGCCTTTAGTGATGATGCAATAGTGCTTGATGACTTTTTAAATAATGTAAATGAAATCTGGTCAGCGTAGAGTATATCCATAAGATACTTAAGCAGTAGAACCTGAGAGGGAATGTGTGCTCTCAAAAAAACATCACGGCTGTGATTTGGTCGCCGTAGATATTGTTTATTGGTTTATCGTATTGGTGATAACACACTCCTCAAGTGTTCTATAGCTTTTATAAAACAGTTAAATAAATACAGTAAGAAATGAATAAACTGGCCGTGAACGCGGCGTTTAATATGTTTTAATGTTCAGTTCCTTCTTCCTAATTATAGCTCCTTAACGAGCAGCTTGTTGCTACGTCAGAGCAACGAGCTCCGCCCACTCGCTACTCAACCGGCAGTTCGTTCTCCAGCTCCTTACACTAAATTCCCAAACTGTCATCACCACTGAGCAGCTTTTAACTGAACAGCTAAACAACCTGGAATCAGCCAGAAATTAACTCAATACCATTCGCCAAACGTGGAGTCTGATCTTCAGAGTCGGACCAAATCAGACTGAGCCATAAAACTGAGCCAATATCAGGTTCAGCTCAGTTTTGTCAGTTTCTCCAGATCAGTATTAATGTTGTTTTGTTCCAGCCAGTCTGTAAAGCTTCTTACAGCCCGTTTAGTTTGGCGAATGGTGTTGGGTTCATTTCTGGCTGATTCCAGGTTGTTCAGCTGTTCTTCTGTCACAGCTGCCGACTGAAAAGCTGCTCAGTGGTGACGACAGTTTGGGAATTTAGTGTCATCTTGTCTTCAGAGTCGGACCAAATCAGCTGTCAGTCAAATGTGATCTTAACAGTGTCCGTTTTCAATTTGTGGCAAAGGAAGAAGTAAAAACGTTCAAATGGCTTGAGCGTCTCCTACAGCTGTCAGAGTCGTCGCTTAGTAATGGCATCTCATCGGAATGATACAGTGTTTGTGAAAAAACTGTGATTTCCTGGCGAAATAACAGCACAGTTAGAATGCTTTTCAACCAGTCAGCTCTCTGGGCCGAAACTTACTGTTGTATAAAGACACAATGCACATGTTAATGCTTTAACAAACAGCCTCAAAAAACCACACATTATAGAATCAGAACTATTTTTCATTCTTCTTTGCAGTGGTCCATTGCAGCATAGGACTTATTTAACATCGCAGGGTATTTGGAACTGAAATGATCTGTAAAAAAATGGTAACGGGTATTAAAAGCCAGCCATATCCTGAATTGATCAATAATGATCTCTTAAGAAGCCAGCCAGATAAATGATGGAGTCCTGGCTGGGATGTGGAAGCTTTCTCCTTCATTAATAAAGGTCTCCATATGTCTATACTTATGAATCAGTCAATAGCTCATCGTATATACAGATCAAAGCGTCCTCTTACAGGCAGCGCAGAGGATACTGGCTGCAGCCGAGGGAAAGCAGGCGTCGCGTTCCAAACACGAATCCTTTAACTAAGCCTGAGAGCCAGATGGCCGGTGTGTACGCAGGGGTAACGCGGCGAGCCAGCTAATTCAGCGGATTGGCTCATGCGCAGTCGTGGCCATGTTTCCGGGGGCTTCATCGCTGCTGTAGGTGTTTGTTAAGAGGCATTTACACAGAACACATGCATGGAAATGGCACTGATTCAAGTAATGGCATGAATATAGATCTGTCCATCTGCCTCATTTTAATAACTCAAATTACAGCGAGATTGCGGGAGATGTTTTGATACATTGCATGTTTTTCGCTGTTCAGTTGTCAGCCTGATGGATATGAGGGAAAACATTTTTTTTTTTTTTTTCGGCAATATTTTACACGATCTGGATATTGAGATGTTTCTTTTATACCAGAACAAAGAGGATATCCAGTTATAAACACTTACAAAGGCAGTGAAGAACCCTCAGGACCTTCTAGACCTTAAGAGACGTTCGGAGAACGTAGTAGATGCTGTTGATGGGGAAGTTGTCAAGGTCAAATTTATTTATAGAGCATATTTAAAAACAACGGTAGTCGAGCGACGTTGCTGTATAATAAACATAGAAAATCCTTAAGGCATCACAATAAAAACACAGATACCAGTTTAAGTAACAATAAAGACAATAACATTAATAAAATCAATACAATTATTACAATAACATGAAAGAAAGAAGGGTGGGGGTATGTGGGGTTGGGGGTCAGAAGGGTGGGGGTTTGTGGAGGGGGGGGGTATGTGGGGTGGGGGTCAGAAGGGTTAGGGGTCAGGAGGGTGGGGGTCAGTGTATGTCAGTGAGCTGGCCAGTGAATCATGAAGCTTTTTCTCTCTACTTTTACTGTAAGGGCAAAGTGCCTCATTCTGACAGGATTTCCAGACCCCGTCACCCCCTCCACACTCCACCTGCCCCGCAGTAATCTCTAAAAGACAACACACAGGAGTGGAGTCCGATTACTGCATCTAAACACTTTCAGGTGACTGTGTTAGAATATGCACTAGAACAGACTCTAGAACAGGTTCTACACATGTTGCTCACTTGCCAAGCAAACGATGAATAGGCAGAGTGGACATCTGTTATTTGTTCTTTGTACTGCGCTTTGCTTATGGGTATTTATCAGAGGTGGACAAAGTTCACAAACCATGTACTTGAGTTAAAGTAGAGACCCCCAAAGTAAAATATCACTCCAGTAAGGTAGAAGTTCCTCCCTTTAGACCTCCACTTGAGTAAAAGTACTAAAGTATTTCCTTCAAATGTACTTAAGTATAAAGTAAAAGTACCAAAAGAGTAATTCTGGCTCTGATGTCCTGTTATCATCTTTATAACCAGACTGGCTTCATGAACTCATTTCAGGTGAAAGTCCTCCAGCGTCTCTCTTGGTAAACCAGTCTTTTATTAGAACGTCATTAATTAGTGACGCTGACGTCTATTAAAATGATCATAAGAATTCAGAAAAAAGCCGCGTCAGTCTCGACTGCATATGTGGACATATTTCTATATTGTGCTCTATTTACACAAAGTTAGGTTAGTTCATCATTTATGTTGAACAGACTCTCTCAAAGTTTTACGCTGCTGCGCTGACGTTGAACCGCGTGCTGCACTGGGTCGGTATGACCAACAGGTCAAAACCAGCTCTAAACAAAGTGACCGCTGGGCCCTGATTGGTGCTCTGGCTTTGCGCTTCTTTCGTTTTGACATGTTACGTTTTTATACACACAGAAACCAAAAGGAACGACAGATTTCTCAAAATGTAGGAGGAAAAAGTCGGATATTAGACTCTGAAATGTAGCGGAGTGAAAGGAAAAAGTCGCCCAGAGCGGAAAAACTTCAGTACAGATACACCAAAAAATACTAAAGTACAGAAACTAATTACATTTACTGAGTTACTGTCCACCACTGGTATTTAGATGATTTGTATGTATTGAACACTCACATAGACACACAACACCTCCTCGTTTCTGCACTCATTGTCCATTTTATCAGCTCCACTTACTGTATAGCTGCACTTTGTAGTTCTACAGTTACAGACTGCAGTCCATCTGTTTCTCTGATACTTTGTTACCCCCTTTTACCCTGTTCTTCAGTGGTCAGGACCCCCACAGGACACTGTGACACTAACGCGGTGGTGGTGTGTTAGTGTGTGTTGTGCTGGTCTGAGTGGATCAGACTCAGCAGTGCTGCTGGAGTGTTTAAACACCTCAGTGTCACTGCTGGACTGAGAATTGTCCACCAACCAAAAATATCCAGCCAACAGCGTCCTGTGACCACTGATGAAGGACTAGAGGATGACCAACACAAACTGTGCAGCAGCAGATGAGCTGTCATCTCCGACTTTACATCTACAAGGTGGGCCGAGAAGGTAGGAGTGTCTAATAGAGTGGACAGTGAGTGGACACATTGTTTAAAAACACCATCAGTACAGCACAACACACAAACACACAACCACCATGTCAGTGTTACTGCAGTGCTGAGAATGACCCACCAAGCTTTAATCACTTTATTTGTTTGATGTGGTATGTAAACAAAGCGTAAAGATGTTTTGATGTCTCTTCTTTCTTTGTGATGTCACAAGAAAACAAACACAGTGAGAACTTCCACACATTCAGCTTACAGCAGTTTAGTCCCGCCCATAAATGCTGACGTTATTAGGAGTGTTTCAGAAGCTTTTTGAATAAGGCCTAATTCAGGACAGCCAATCAGATCTCTCTCTCTCTCCCTCTCCCAGTTTCTCTCCTCTCTTTCAGTGTCTCTCTCCCACCAATCTCGCTCTCTTTCTTCTATCTCATCCTTCTCTATTTCTCTCTTTCCCACCCCTCTCTCTCCTCTATCCACTCTTTCTCTCTTTCTTCTACCTCTCTATTTCTCAGTCTCCTCTCTTCCACTCTCTCTTACCCCATCTCTCTCTTTAGTCCATCTCCTCCCTCTCTTTCTCTCCACCTCCAACCTCTCTCTTTCTTTCTTTCTTTCTCTCCCTCTCCTTCTCATCTATCCCTCCTCTCTTTCTCTCTCTCTCAGTTTTGACATCACTCTCCCAGTGTGCCAGTGTGCAGTAGTAAACCAATTACAGAGAGGAAAAGCGGGGGGAGTGTGTGTGTGCACGGGCGGGGAGCTTTGGGGGGCAGCGTGTACGTGTTGAAGGGAGGGGGCGGCGAAAGGTCACGTCAGTCTCAATGCGCTGATGGCTTTGAAATGAAAAACCTTGACCTGTCTGAACAGTTTAGTGTCCGCTTTGATTGCTCTGTCTGGCCATTACTGTCCGCTGATCCGCCTCAGAGTAGCCACAGCTGTCAGAACAGCAGAAACACACACTCACACTCGTCTGCGTGGACTCGCACCTCCTGAAGGTTGTGTTTAGCCTCCCTTTCTCCGCAGACGGGCTGAGCGTGAGTGTTATCTCCGCTCCTCCAGGATTAGGCAGGTTTTTTATCTGCTGCTTCATAATGAATCACATATCAGCCCTGTTCCCTTTAATCACCACTCAGAGCAACCGCAGACGACAAGAGCGGAAAATGGTCTGGGCCCGGTTCGGGCTGAGGGACATTCGTCCCCATTGTGGTGCAGATTAGGAGTTCTGGGGTATTAGTACACACCACACACTCTTACAAATAAAGACCCCTGAATGGCTCTCGGACAGAACGAGCAGATTCAGAAAAAAAAGCCTTTAATTAGAATAAAATAGAATAGAATAAATAATTACTGCACATTTCTATCAGTTTGTATTTGGCTTTCAGACAGACAGAGAGATACAGACAGACAGACAGACAGAGAAAGAGACAGATAGATCGAGTCAGGAGGACAGACAGAGAGAGAGGCAGACAGATAGAGAAAGAGGGAGAGACAGAGAGAAAGAGAGGAAGAGAGACAGGCAGGCAGAGAGCTCTCTCTCTCTATCTCTCTCTCTCTCTATATGTCTCTATCTCTCTGTCTATCTCTCTGCTTCTGTCCCTCCCTCCCTCTCTCTGTGTCTGTCTGTCTGTCCCTCTCTGTCTGTCTGTCTCTTTGTCTCTCTCTCCCTCTCTCTCTCTCCCTCCCTCCTTCTCCCTCTCTCCCCTCCCTCTCTCGCTGCCTCCTTTCTTTCCTCTACCCCCTCTCTCTCTCTTCCCTCCCTCTCTCTCCCCCTCTCTCCCCTCCCTCTCTCTCTCTCTGCCTCTATGTCTCTATCTCTCTGTCTGTCTCTCTGCTTCTGTCTGTCCCTCCCTCTCTCCCTCTCTCTCTCCCTCCCTCCCTCTCTCTCTCCACTCCCTCTCTCTCTCTCTCTCTCTCTCTCTCTCTCTCTCTCTCTCTCTCTCTCTCTCTCTCTCTCTCTCTCTCTCTCTTTCTGAGGATGAAGGCCATTAGTATGCAGCAGGAATCAAACACCTGCCAGCCGCAACACACACACACAATCAGCCAAATGTTTTCCTTGTGCGATGGATGTGTGCACCTGTCAGACGTCCCTCTGATTTACCTACAGCTCCTCCTCACTTTCTTTCTGTCTGTCTCTCTCTCTCTCTCTCTCTCTCTCTCTCTCTCTCTCTCTTATTCTCTCATTTTCTCTATCTTTTTCATTTCTCTCTCTCTCTCTTTGTAATACAATGTAAGGTGTTTTACTGTCTCACTAATAGTTCATGTCTCTGCTCCATTTTTTAGATAGATAGATAGATAGATAGATAGATAGATAGATAGATAGATAGATAGATAGATAGATAGATAGATAGATAGATAGATAGATAGATAGATAGATAGATAGATAGATAGATTTTTTTAATGTGCTGTTTTCACTTTCTCGAGGGTCACTGGAGTATTGGCATGCTGGATGAATGACATCATCTCCCAGTTGTGCTGAAAGCAGGTTGGCTGATGTTGGATGATGGTAATACGGTGAAGGTCACTCAGGGTCAGCGCTGCGTTGTGTTTGTGTAGTGAACCTGATCTAAACCAGCCTCAGGACTCGTAATGTGCGAAATATGTGCAAAAATAACACACAGACACTCATCTACATTCTACAAAGTGTGTGTGTGTGTGTGTGTGTGTGTGTGTGTGTGTGTGTGTGTGTGTGTGTGTGTGTGTGTGAGAATTACAGAGTCAGATAGTGTCCTTTTAGCTTAACTCTTAAAGGCAAACTCCACTAACTTTTCAAAATTTGTACATAATTAAATGGTTGAGATGTAAACAGAGCCGTTCAGAGCAGTTTGGAGTGAATCGCCCTGTTCTAGAGAAAATGACAGAGTCAGAGCTGTTCACAGTGGTTTGGGTCTAAGGCACATTTTTAAACTCCATTCATGGTGGAGGGATATGTGCAGGGTGTTCTGAGGCAAAATCGTCCCCAGAGAAAATGTATTATTCCAGATTTTCCACTATTTTACCATCATTAACATTCCATATAAACTCAGAAGACTCGTGTAGGTTCGCTGGTGGTTCTGGATGGTAAATAAAACGTATATATCTGTGTTGTAGTCATGGCGATCCAAGGTTCCTATCACCACCACTGTAAAGACAGCAAGTTTCTCTACAATTAACCTTTTAAAACTACTTTCTTTACATCTGAAACACTGAATTATGAAAAAAATGTGAAAAATGGGTGGCATTCTGCTTTCCTTAGTCCCCCAACCACGCTTTTATATTTCTATGATCAATTCTGGCATTTTCTGGTCTGCAAATGATAAATGGTTTATAAATCTAGCGAGGTAATAGCCTAACCCAAATCAAACAGGGGAGGTAGATGAGGTCAAAGGCCTTGCTAAACACAGCAGTAGCTAAGAAAATGGGATAAAGATTCTATACTTGTGAAAGTAATGTAGAGAATCCTGTCTGCAGTCTGTGACGCAGAGCCACAGGCGAGTGTGTGGTGTGGGAGTTGTGGTCATGTGGTCTGTTCTCTGCTTAATGGCTAACATTAGTCAACGGGGCACTGATATGATTTGTTTTTGTTTTGTTCTCTCTGGCCGCTGCAGCAGCAGAGCGGTCATTGATTAGAGCCGACGCCATCACACAGATTGTGCTATTGATGCCACTGCTTATTTTCAGATGGTAGAGGAGAGCGTATTTCTACTGATCACATTTCAGCACAAGATTATTATAAACTGGGGTTATTTCTACTGTTTGTTTCATAGCGAGATTAATGTAATCTGGGGTTATTTCTACTGTTTGTTTCATAGCGAGATTAATATAATCTGGGGTTATTTCTACTGTTGTTTCATAGCGAGATTAATATAATCTAGGGTTATTTCTGCTGTTTGTTTCATAGCGAGATTAATATAATCTGGGGTTATTTCTACTGTTTGTTTCATAGCGAGATTAATATAATCTGGGGTTATTTCTACTGTTTGTTTCATAGCGAGATTAATATAATCTGGGGTTATTTCTACTGTTTGTTTCATAGCGAGATTAATGTAATCTGGGGTTATTTCTACTGTTGTTTCATAGCGAGATTAATATAATCTAGGGTTATTTCTGCTGTTTGTTTCATAGCGAGATTAATATAATCTGGGGTTATTTCTACTGTTTGTTTCATAGTGAGATTAATATAATCTGGGGTTATTTCTACTGTTGTTTCATAGCGAGATTAATATAAACTGGGGTTATTTCTACTGTTGTTTCATAGCGAGATTAATATAATCTGGGGTTATTTCTACTGTTTGTTTCATAGCGAGATTAATATAATCTGGGGTTATTTCTACTGTTTGTTTCATAGCGAGATTAATATAATCTGGGGTTATTTCTACTGTTGTTTCATAGCGAGATTAATATAATCTGGGGTTATTTCTACTGTTGTTTCATAGCGAGATTAATATAACCTGGGATTATTTCTACTGTTGTTTCATAGCGAGATTAATATAATCTGGGGTTATTTCTACTGTTGTTTCATAGCGAGATTAATATAATCTGGGGTTATTTCTACTGTTTGTTTCATAGCGAGATTAATATAATCTGGGGTTATTTCTACTGTTTGTTTCATAGCGAGATTAATATAATCTGGGGTTATTTCCACTGTTGTTTCATAGCAAGATTAATATAATCTGGGGTTATTTCTACTGTTGTTTCATAGCGAGATTAATATAATCTGGGGTTATTTCTACTGTTTGTTTCATAGCGAGATTAATATAATCTGGGGTTATTTCTACTGTTGTTTCATAGCGAGATTAATATAATCTGGGGTTATTTCTACTGTTTGTTTCATAGCGAGATTAATGTAATCTGGGGTTATTTCTACTGTTGTTTCATAGCGAGATTAATATAATCTGGGGTTATTTCTACTGTTTGTTTCATAGCGAGATTAATGTAATCTGGGGTTATTTCTACTGTTTGGTTCATAGCGAGATTAATATAATCTGGGGTTATTTCTACTGTTTGTTTCATAGCGAGATTAATGTAATCTGGGGTTATTTCTACTGTTGTTTCATAGCGAGATTAATATAATCTGGGGTTATTTCTGCTGTTGTTTCATAGCGAGATTAATATAACCTGGGATTATTTCTACTGTTATTTCATAGTGAGATTAATATAATCTGGGGTTATTTCTACTGTTATTTCATAGCGAGATTAATATAATCTGGGGTTATTTCTACTGTTGTTTCATAGCGAGATTAATATAACCTGGGATTATTTCTATTGTTGTTTCATAGCAAGATTAATATAATCTGGGGTTATTTCTACTGTTGTTTCATAGCGAGATTAATATAATCTGGGGTTATTTCTACTGTTGTTTCATAGCGAGATTAATATAATCTGGGGTTATTTCTACTGTTTGTTTCATAGCAAGATTAATATAATCTGGGGTTATTTCTACTGTTGTTTCATAGCGAGATTAATATAATCTGGGGTTATTTCTACTGTTGTTTCATAGCGAGATTAATATAATCTGGGGTTATTTCTACTGTTTGTTTCATAGCGAGATTAATATAATCTGGGGTTATTTCTACTGTTGTTTCATAGCGAGATTAATATAATCTGGGGTTATTTCTACTGTTTGTTTTATAGCGAGATTAATATAATCTGGGGTTATTTCTACTGTTTGTTTCATAGCGAGATTAATATAACCTGGGGTTATTACTACTGTTTGTTTTATAGCAAGATTAATATAACATGGTAGTATTTCCACTGTTGGTTTAATAGTGCGAGATTAATATAACCTGGATTTATCTCTACTGTTTGGTAACTACTTGTTTGCCAACATCACTGAGGAACTTGAGTAATATGTACGTTTCTCCACCTCCTCAAGCACGACTAATTCCATCCCATTAGTGCCTTACAGGATATTACCCCAGGGACTTCTCCACCATCAATTTACACCTTACACCTAAAAAAGCCTCTTGACTTAACCTTTCTATCCATCCCCACATCTTCACATCAACCCACAGACGTCTAAATCCATATACACACATCCACATCATCGTC
Source organism: Pygocentrus nattereri (assembly GCF_015220715.1). Taxonomy (NCBI): domain Eukaryota; kingdom Metazoa; phylum Chordata; class Actinopteri; order Characiformes; family Serrasalmidae; genus Pygocentrus; species Pygocentrus nattereri. The sequence continues at coordinate 5,867,003 of NC_051218.1, forward strand.
AGGCTCTTCCTATGCTGTGGTCTGTGGTTAAGCTGCACTGCACTGAGCGCCGTTGGGAAAAGCATTTGTGCTGACTGAGGAGCAGTTCAGCAGTGCAGGTGTGTGTGTGCAGTTCCACTTTTATGCTCCGCACATTTATGCTTGTAATCATCATTTTGTGCTCTATTGTAAAGCCACAGATGTGACACGTGTACAAGGCCACTGTCTACAAGGACATTGTGTACATTGTATTCTATTAAAAAAAAAGACTGCTCATACATGCTTGCATTAAATATTCTTATTCACGTCTTCCTCTTCCACTAACTGGCCACTTTATTAAAAACACCTACCTTAGGCTTTCACTCACTGGCCACTTCATTAAAAACACCTACCTTAGGCTTTCACTCACTGGCCACTTCATTAAAAACACCTACCTTAGGCTTTCACTCACTGGCCATTTTATTAGAAACACCTACCTTGAGCTTCCACTCACTGGCCACTTTATTAGAAACACCTACCTTGAGCTTCCACTTATTGGCCACTTTATTAGAAACACCTATCTTAGGCTTTCACTCATTGGCCACTTTATTAGAAACACCTGCCTTGTGCTTCCACTCACTGGCCACTTTATTGGAAACACCTACCATGTGCTTCCAGTGACACCAATATGATGGAATGTGTGATGCTGGTATGAATGTGTCAGACACAGCAGTATCGCTGGGGTTTTAAATATCTTGCAAAGAGTGTCTCTGTGGACAGAAACTGACCATTAAGTGAAGGACTAGAGGATGGCCAACATACACTATGCATGAACTGATAAGCTACAATCTCTAACCGTACACCGGAAAGGAGGAGCTACAGGAGAGGCGTTTCTGATACAGAACATCATTCACAGCTAAAAATGCCATATTTTATTGTAACTTGTTATGAGTCCTTTGTTAGACCAGGCTGTGTGTATTGGCGCTAATGTTGCTCTGTGTCCTGGTTTGTGTTTGTACAAAAACCCAAACAGTGGTGTGTGTAAGAGAGAGCGATTGATTGATTCCTGTGGAGATCTGGTGTGTGTGTGTTGCTGTAGGCTGTTCGTCTGTCCCCTCAGGCTGTCCTCCTCTCATACACACCTTTTCATGTAACTATAGACACAATGCACATTTTGTGTCACTGTAAATTTCTTATGTGTCGCTTCAATGAGGACTGTAAACACGAGTGGTGCTCTGAGGAGCAGAGTAGTCATCGCTACAATGTTCATTCATCGAGGTACAAACAGCGTAAATGTTCCCTCAAAGGTTCTACGGTGGTTTCAAGGTCTGATTTTGAAGCTTAAATCAGTTTCTCCAGGTGAAAAGTTGGCATTTGTGCCTTTTCATAACCAAATGTTTTAAAACAGAAGAGTAGAATTAAAGCCTGGAGGCGAGGCGGGGTGTGTGGAGTCAGTACAGCTTAGATTATGGTTCAGCTATGTTCCCTGACTGAAGGTACTGAGATGTACCCTTGAGGGAACCACCCCAGTGACAGTTTAGTACCTTTATTTCTGAGAGTGTAGTCCTGATGTGGTGTAGGATTAGCTTGGGTGGTGAGTAGGTGGTTGGTGGGTAGGTGTGAATAAGTGTGCACACCCCTTTCAAATTGCATTACACATTTTGTTGATTTTGTTGAAGTGGAAATACGTTAATATACACCCTATAGAGAACACATGCAAGCTCGTTCTGCACAACGTTAACAGACATTTTGCCCCATAACACTTATCAGGTGATCTAGGACTCTGTCGTCTCACTGTGTGTGAAGTGTTGTTGTGCTGCTAGTGAGCAATGATGAGTGAAAGGGGAGGGGTGAGACCCCCTGCTGTGAAAAACAAAGATGATCATGCTGAGAATGAAATGGACAATCGCAGCTCTCTAGATATCAAACCATCCTGTACAACTGACACACAGCATTGCAACACAATAAGAAGAGTTTTATACACGTTGACATCTCGCTTACAAGGATGAAGATCTGCATCACTTTGTTTTGTAAAACCCATTTTATTTAAAAAGTATAATATAGTTGAGCTTTTTAAGATTTTAACCTTTTTGCTTTAAACCAAAACAATGAAATAAACAGAAATGAACTAAAAATTACAGACATGTATTTCATCGTCCCCAGACCTGAGGATTCCTCACTACTAATAATCACTAAATACCATCAATTTTCATTTATTTATTTAATTTTTAAATGAGAGTGAAACTCATCTTCTAAGCCGATTCTCCTTCTGGGTTGCGGGGGGTGCTGCAGCCTATCCCAGCTGTGATTGGAACAAAGGCAGGATATACCCTGGACAGGTCGCCAATCCATCGCAGGGCAGACAGACAGATATACACAGTCACTCACCCCTAGGGGCAATTTAGGTTAGTGTAGTTGTTAACACCTCTGCCTTCTACACTGTGGACTGGGGTTCAATCCCCCACCAGAGCAAGCTCCCTACACTATACCAATAAGAGTCCTTGGGCAAGACTCCTAACACCACCTTGGCCTACCTGTGTAAAATGATCAAATTGTAAGTCGCTCTGATTAAGAGCGTCAGCCAAATGCCGTAAATGTAAATGTAAATAAATGTAAACGTCTTTGGACTGTGGGAGGAAACCGGAGAACCCGGAGGAAACCCACACAGACAACATGCAAACTCCACACAGAACGGACCCTGGTCACCCAGCCGGGGACTCAAACCCATGCCCTCCTTACTGTGAGGTGACAGTGCTACTGTGCCACTGTGCCACCCAAGAGTGAAAAGAGAAGTGTCTAAGTACAAATGATCTGGTTTCCCTAATATGACATTAATATGACCTTTCTGAAGGACGTCGTTGAGAATGCTGGTCAGTAAAATGGATCAGGGTATGGAATCAGAGCTTTCTGTGAGCTGCCATGTTTCCTATCACTGTGTAAAAGAAGCTGTGCTGCCTTTATTGTTGGATGCACTGCAGTGCTTTCATGATTCCCATCCCTGTGGAAACACTTATTAATGATGTGCCTCATCAGATGAGCAACAAAAGGACTCTGATGTGTGAAAAACGTTACGAATTTTTTGTGTTTGTTAGATCAAGTTCTGAACCGGTCAATGCAAATGTGACAAAAGCAGATAATAACCATGTTACTTAAAGAGACAAGCAGATTAAAAGGCAGGAATAGTCCCAGCTTTAAAGATTTATTTCTAATAACATTCTTTTGTCATTCACAGCTGTTTTTTCATGGAGTGAAGCACTTTGAGCTGCAGGCGGCTGCATCATAGATGATTTATAATGAATATTACCCTTATTGTTAATAATAATTATTATTAATTATTGTTCATTCTCAACTTGTAATAGACCTTTACGGAGGAGCTCAGTGGGAATAAGAGGAAGAATAATAGAGAACATTTCTGATACTGAAGCTCACTGATATCAGTGTCAGCCCAAAGGACCAAGGTATGAAAGACTTTAAGCCGTTTGCTACTTATCTTGATTTTATGCCTGTGTTATTGATCAATACTCGAACAGCTCCAGGCACTGTGGATAGACCGGTATACACCTATACACCGGTCAGCCCTAACATTATGACTACCTTCTTGTTTCTATGCTCATTGTCCATTTTGTCAGCTCTGCTTACTGTATAGGGGCACTTTTGTCACTACTGAAACAATCATTACAAAAATGTTTCAGTCCTGACAATTTTAGCTCTTTTTGGGCAGAACTCAAAAACCCAGCCAGTACATGACCAGCAAACACAGCTTTAAACAGATTTACATAGAAAATCTTCATATTTTTCTTTGAAACCCAAAGGGATGCAGCCTCATTTCCTGCTATAAAGTATAGGGGCGTGGCTAAGACAAGGCCCCGCCCACTGACTGAAACTCTGTGTTTCAGTAGTGCCATAAATTTTGGACATCGTATTTATTTATTTATTTATTTATTTTTACAAAATTTTAAGTTTGGTTAAAATGAAATCTTTCAACTTGAAATATGAACACTCAAAGAAACGTTTGCATGCTTAAAAGGTTCTCTGCATGGTGAAATGGTTCTTCAGATAGATGGAGAACGTGTTATGTAGAATCTTTTTGAACTGAGTTCTGCTGTTGGTAGAATGTCATGCTTGTAACAACAAAAGAACCCTCTTTGGTGCTGTATAGAACAGTATACAACACATTTTCAATCAATCTGAAGAACCATTTAAACATGCAAATGGTTCTTTGAGCGTTCCTGGTCCTGGTGTACTCTACAATACAATACATTAAAATACATTATATTTCTAAGCAACAGTGCTGGACGAAGTACACAAACCATGTACTTGAGTTAAAGTAGAGACACCCAAGATAAAATATCACTCCAGTAACAGTAGAAGTTCCTCCCTTTAGACCTCCACTTGAGTAAAAATACTAAAGTATTTACCTTCAAATGTACTTAAGTATAAAGTAAAAGTACTAAAAGAGTAATTCTGGCTCTGATGTTCTATTATCATTATTTTCACAAAGTTAGGTTAGTTCATCATTTATGTTGAACAGATTCTCCCAACATTTTACGCTGCTGCGCTGATGTTGAACCGAGTGCTGCACTGGGTCGGTATGACCAACAGGTCAAAACCAGCTCTAAACAAAGTGACCGCTGGGCCCTGATTGGTGCTCTGGCTTTGCGCTTCTTTCGTTTTGACATGTTACATTTTTATACACACAGAAACCAAAAGGAACGACAGATTTCTCAGAATGTAGGAGGAAAAAGTCGGATATTAGACTCTGAAATGTAGCGGAGTGAAAGGAAAAAGTCGCCCAATAATAGAAAAACTTCAGTACAGATACACCAAAAATACTAAAGTACAGAAACTAATTACATTTACTGAGTTACTGTCCACCACTGTTAATCACCTTGTAGCAGCATAATCACAATATTGGTGTTTTGTCCATATCGTGCAGTGGTTGTATTTGTATGGGTGTATATGTGTGTGTGTGTGTGTGTGTGTGTGTGTGTTGGAGCAGTGAAGTTATTGTGTGTGTGTGTGTTGGAGCAGTGAAGTTATTTTCACACTAATTAAAAACGGTGAGAGAGAACTTCCTGGAGACGGAATTCCTGAAGCTAATTAGCAGGCAGTGCTGCAGCAGTTCGTCTTCTCTGCTCATCTGAAATGTTTTTAGATTTAACCTTTCAGTTTTCGCATTAAGATTCCTCTCGCAGCACAGCTATAGGGTCTTGTGTGTATATAAATGTCGCCAAGGCTCAACTCTGGGAGCAAAATAGAGAACATGTAAAGTACTACTGCTGTCATGTCTGTGAAAAACCCACCTTCACTTTGGGGCTTGTTCAGCTTTTCTCTCAGCATTCTCACAATTGTGAGTTGGGAACAGTAACAAAAAGAACTACAGTATTGGGCAAAAGTCAGACGCTGCACTTCATTTATTGAATTTCCAATTAAATCAGATAGAAAATATAACTGCATTTTTAGGAGATGTTTCTGAGGAGTTCAGGAAATTCTCTTGGGTGAAAACAACCAGACCTTTTCCACAACTCAAAAGCGGATCAAAAGCTACAGAGAAAATGTGTCTCCTAACAACCACCTGGAACAGCATGTAGACCCCAACACTGCCCCCATCAGATAAACAGCGCTTAAAGCTTTCATCTCTGAGAGAGAGGAGAAAATCAAGCTGCTTCAGATCTGAAAACATCCACAGGTGTTTCTGTCCATCCTTCCACTGTGAGAAGACCACTCAGCGCTGTGGGTCTGAAAGGATGTGTAGCTGATCAAGAAGAACCTCACTGAGAAAAGGAGACGGACACATCAAACAAAGAAGCTGAACGATGGACTGACCACCCCAGAGTCCAGACCTCAGCACCACTGAATGTGTTTGATCACTTCAGAAAATCATCAACCAGCTTCTAAGACTGAACTTTGGAGGCGTGTCTGCAGATTCTTTGAGGAGCTGAAAGTGAGTCTCCTGAAAAGAATGGAAGCTGGAATGAAGGCAAAGAGAGACTCACTGACCCTCACACAGCTGAGAGGAGACTTAGATGTTCAGGATACTCTGTAGTTTTGCATTTAATGTATGTTTATTTTTTCCCGGCCATTGAAAAAAATAAAAAAATTACTTAATTTTGACTAGAAATTAAATGAGAATAGAGTGGTCTCTGACTTTTGCACAGTACTGTTTACTTCCAAACGTCTATAGAACATGGCTTCAGGGTTATTAATAGAGAGGTGGTCCCTCTACCACGAGAGCATAAGTGAGGTCAGGTACTGATGTTGGAAGGTCAGTTCGGCATCCCAAACTCATCCTAATGGTATTGACCATAGGCTCATGTGCAGCTGCTCCACTCTACCGGTCAAAGCTTTTTTATGGCAATTATAAACTGAGTGAACATGTGCATCAACAATAGGTCCACTTAAAGTAGCTGCATTCACTAATTAGGACTGTCCAGATACTTTTGGAGATATCATGTATTATAGCTGTAGTCCGAGACTCCACATAACCTCAGCTAATGTTGTAGAAAGAACAAAGTATCATGTAATTACATCATTATATTTAGATAGCAAATCATCCTTAATAACTACACTTCTAAAGGTTAAGCCAGTGTCACGAAGTGCCTCAGACTAATATCTAGAACAGCTGATAGCTGTAAAGGTGCAGTTCATTAAGTAAAATGTTCCTCTTCCTCTCTATCAGCCGTTATTCGTTTCTTTCATTTCCTTTTGGGGCTTTTTTTTTCAAGCCTCTGTTGCCCCTGAAGTTTTTCTGTGTGCTTGTGGGGACGAGTGTGCCAGAGAAACGTCCTGCCGCTGACGGGGCTGGCAGTGTGTAATTTATCTGACACTTCTTGCACCGGACAACACCCCCCCACCACCACCCCCCACCCCCCACCCCCAGAATCATGCTGGGAAGAAGCTGTGGCTCACTGCCTGCCTCGTCACTCCCTGATTAAATTGACGTTATTCTTTTATTGAGGAAGGAAAGCATAAGAAATAAGTGTGTGTGTGTGTGTGTGTGTGTGTGTGTATGTGTGTGTGTTGGGGGCGGGGGTAAATATTTATGTGAATTAATAAATAAATAACATATAGTTTTAAAGCACAACATTGACAAAATACTATACGCAGGTCAACAGTTCAAAGCATTTATTTATTTATTTGTTTGTTTGTGTGTTTTATTTGTTTAACACAAGGACAGATAGACGGACAGATACATGAATACATATATTTTTATATTCTAGCGCTGACAAAATGCTGAACACATGCTACACCTATGAGTCAAGATATAAACGTATGTGATATTTATTCATTTTATTAATGAATGAATTAATTTATTTATGTGTGTGTTTCATTTTTTGTCTGCCTCAAGTATGGGCGGGCAGACAGACAGACAGACAGACAGACAGATGCAGTAGATAGGTAGAGACAGACAGACAGATAACATAATAAATACATGAATAAATAGATGAATAAATATAATACACACTTGAGTCAAGATATGCAAGGGGTATTTATTCCTTTGTTTATTTATTTGTGTGTGTGTTTTTATTTATTGTTTAACACAAGCATGTATAGATGGATACAGACGGACAGATAAACTTTTATATCTTAACCTTACTGTATGGTATTTCGTCACTGTTCGGACAAAACCTTGTATCTCCGATTTTGTTGTTTTTCATATTTTGACGCGATTTGAAATTTCCAGCTGTTCTCTCAGCTCTCGCACAATGTCATGATGTGATCAGACGTACAGAGCAAGAGAAATCCTCCCACTAAATATCTTCTCCATTTCTTCTTTAATGCCCATTTAAAAGCCGTAAACACTCATCCTTCTACTGTAGCTACGCTTTCTGGCTGATTTATTGATTTATTTATTTAGGTACCATAATTTTTATTTATGTATCCATCACTTGACCTAGGAGGAGATGTCAAAGCCCTCTGAGAGCAGCCTGAAGAGAATATGGATTTATATATGAAATGGCCACATTCATTGGTTTTTTCCCCAATCATGTGCTTTTTTCACACCTTTAGGAGGTGATGACAGTGAGATGATGAACTTTGAGGGTGAAGTGTACACTCAGGCTCGCTGGTGGAGGTGGAAGTGGTTTGAAATGACCGGCTCTGTGTGAAGCAGTGTGCTGTAGTGTTCGTAAGTCCAGCTGTCCTGGGCTCAGCAAGAGCCGAACAGGAACAGAAGAGAGGGACTGAGCAGAGACTGAGCTAATATTCCCAGGAAAGGGGTACAGATTCATTTCCTATTCGTCCACTTGGAGAAATATATTCCGCAATGGACATCTGAGATGTAACAGCCAAAGACAGAGGAGTGAGGTTTACTCTGAAAGCAGTACGGACTGTTCACCTGCTGATTCCATTGATTTTTCATCATAACTGAATGTGTGAGATGTAAACACAGGGATTCAGAGCGGTTTAGTGTGAAATGGTTCAGATGTCTTTACAGTGGTGGTGATAGGAACCAGGGGTCGCCATGACTACAACACAGATATAGACATTTTATTTACCATCCAGAACCACCAGAGAACCTACACGAGTCTTCTGAGTTTATATGGAATGTTGATGGAAAATAGTGGAAAATCTGGAATAATAAGTTTTCTTTGGGGACTATTTTGCCGCATAGTGCCCTGCATGTCTCTCTCCACCATGAATGGAGTTGAAGTTCTCTAAACTATCATAAAACAGCGTCTCAGTCATCAGGCAGTGAATTCAGATCCATTTCATGTAGGAACTTTCTGTGAGGAGCTTTTAGAGGTGGACGTCTGGTTCCTATCACCACCACTGTGAACAGCTCTGACTAAGTTTCTCTAGAACACAACGTTTCACACCAAACCGCTCTGACTGACTCGGTTTACATCTTAACCACTTAATTACTCAGAAATCTTAAAGTTTTCCTTTAACCGATTAAACTCTGTCCCCAGAGCAGTTGGTGAGCATGAATGTCCATCTTGGTCAGTTAAATGGATCAGTGAGCTTTCTGTGAGCTACTGTGTTTCCTATCACTGTATAAAAGAAGCTCCATGCTGCCTTTATTGCTGGATGCACTGATGATTGGGTGGAAGCACTTTGATCTGATTCACCAGGACAAACAATAAAAGACCTCTGAAGTTCAAAGTATATCCATCTTCATATGTTTCATATATCAAAATGGTACAAACGACATTTTCAGCTTTTTCATACCAAATTATTTACATATGTTATCAGAGCTTTCAAAAACTGTTATATTAATGGAGAAGATAGGATTGAAAGTAGATGTGTGCTGGTGTTAAGCGTTAAAAAGCTTTTAGAAGTGCATCCAGTATATAGAGCCATGCCTGCTCGTCATTACCTTAGCCTGTGATGCATTCTGAAGAACATTAGAAGGCTTTAATGTGAACTTTAATGCAGATTTGCCTGCGTGCCATATCACTATAATTGGAGATAATTATACGGTCTGATTATTGAACTTACATTAGATGTAATTGGTGTACTGATGATTTCAAAACCTTAGCCTCAAAACGCTGCCTATAATTTACAGAGCAGAAGTGTAATCTGCGGTTGGGCTCATTATTAACCCGTTTATCAGAATCTGACCTTAGCTGGCCCTAACTTAAATACCTATGCACTTAATGTGTGGATCACATTGCAGACTGTACTATGGACTAATTCAGCTTCTCTAAAGCTGGATCTCGATTTGCTCCCTGCTTTCTATATGGATCACTCAGCACTCTGCTGAATAAATAGGGATAAAAAAATAACAATTTAAAAAACAATGCAGTCTTAAATCTTAAATATTTACAAGGATTATGCTTGGATCTGTTGACACTGAAGAAGGATAAGCACACAGAAGGAGAAGCAGGTTAGAAAATGTGTGAAAATGATTTATTTATTTAAATTATTTCTATCTGATTTTCTCCCCAATTTAGTCGTCTCCAGTTCCACTAGTTAGGACTCCCCCACTCACACTATACTACCAACGCTAGGAGGGTGAAGGCAGCACAGGCTTCCTCTGAGACCTGTGAAGTGATACAGCCTCTTTTTGAACTGCCGCTCACGCAACGTCACGAAACAGCCGAACGCGCTGTCAGCAAACAGACGCCTGCACTGACTAGGATCTTGTTGAGTGATGGGGGAGAAGGGGGGGCCATCCTACCCACCCAGAGAGAGGGAGGCCAATTGTGCTCTCTTGGACTCCCGGCTACGGACGGCTGTAGCATCACCAGGGATCGAACTCACAATCTCCTGATGACTGGGCCAATGCTTAGGCGGTTGCGCCGCTCTGGAGCTGATTTTTTTTTTAAATATATACAATAAATGAAAAATGCGTACACCATATGTTGAGAATATCCATCCATCCATTTTCTAAGCCGCTTCTCCATCAGGGGTGCTGGAGCCTATCCCAGCAGTCTTCGGGCGGAAGGCAGGATACACCCTGGACAGGTCGCCAGTCCATCGCAAGGCAGACACACAGACAGTCACTCACACCCAGGGGCAATTTAGCATGTCCAGTTGGCCTGACTGCATGTCTTTGGACTGTGGGAGGAAACCGGAGAACCCGGAGGAAACCCACGCAGACACGGGGAGAACATGCAAACTCAACACAGAGAGGACCCCGGTCGCCCGGCCGGGGAATCGAACCCAGGCCCTCCTCGCTGTGAGGCGACAGCGCTGCCCACCACGCCACCGTGCCACCCTATGTTGAGAATATAGACCAAATTAAAGTTTGAGAATTTCAGTAATTTTTGGATAAAAAGAGTTTTTTTACTTGTCAGTGAATTTTTTTTTTCTTCAAAAACAAAAACTTTTTATTTATTTTTTTTTATTTGATGTCATGTGACGTCATAGTGGACAACAGGACGTAGGATAGTAATTATGTGGTGATTTTTCTTGTTTTCTGTACTGCAACAACTTCACAACCTAGTCCTGATCGTCAGTCTACTGCCTCAAAGTAATTCCAGGGCACCCTTTCAGTTCGGCTTTGGGTGGGTCGTTTAGCAGCAGACTGTTTCACGGTAGGCATGAATGTCAGGAATGAACGTAGAGGGAAGTGAATTCATTCATTTTTAATGTTTCATTTTACGTCTATTTTACCGTCTTGGCTGTAAATCTGTCTCAGTATGTGCTGCTGTCCTACTGTAGACTGAAAAATATAATATAAACAAAAACGCAGACTCACGTTGCTCTGCTTTAAGCTTTAACTCAGCTATGGCTGCTTTTCTCACATCTCTGGCAGGAAACTTTTCCACTAAAGTAGATCAGTTTCTTGGAAAGCGTCTCTCAACATTTGACTTTTTACAAGGCTGAAGTCGCTTCTCATTCGCCAGCTTCTCGTTCACATTTTCCTGTTCCACCTTAAATGGTGTCTGAGTCGCCAAAATGTAACTGTATTTAAATCAGAATGAATCATTTAAGGTGGAGCAGGAAAATTCGAATAAGGTGGTGAACAAGAGGCGCAGATTAAACTTATCAGGAAGCCAGCTGGAGTGATTATAAACACAAATCAGTCCATTCGTCTCCAAATTATCGATGTTCGTCTTAAATCTCTCTCTTTGCCGTTTCGTTGGCTACTAACTGGGCGAGACTGTTGTCTGTGTTGCTATGGTGACCAGCAGTCTGCGCTGATCTTCAGGGTTAAAGGGTGAATCAGCAGTTCTACATTAAGTCCAGCGTTTAAGATGATTTATTAATCTAATTCAGCTGTGGCGCCGCAACAGGGCAGCAAAAGAGCCACACTTTGCTGACTCCTGGGCTAGGTTAGTTGTGAGGTATTGCTTTCGTACAGATACTCAGAGTTTTTGTCCGTGTTCTGATCTACTCTTTGTGTATTTGGCCCATTGTTTCTCTCATCTACTCTCCTGTTCCCTTTTGGGCCTTTAGTTGCTTGGATTTATCTTTGTTTGTTTATTGTTGGCTCGTTTTGGTTTTAACCTTGATTGTGGATTTTGGACAAACTACTCAAGCTTCTTTTTACATTTAAACTGCACGCCTGCCTCAGTCTGACTCATTACACTGAGTCAAACAACCTAAATACGTTTCCAACTTTCCTCTGAAGCAGCTCAGTGGGATGATCTTTAAAGCGCACTAGTATTGCTTTTGCAATCAAACAGTGTTCTGTCCAGTAGGAAGCCATGCGGCCTGTGGCTGAACCCCAAATATATGCCTTGGACATTAAACGCACTATTTGGAAGTGGAAGCCATTATTTCATGACCTTTGCTGCGCACTATGTAGGGAGCAAGGAGCAGACGAATGCATGCAAAAGCAGTAATTACTACCACTAACAGTTAGGAGAGGACAATCTGATTACTGGATGCTTTTGAAAGGGTTTTCTAAAGAAAATGGGGATTTGGGATTTTTGACCTTGCAAAGGCTCCCTTAACCATTTACTTCAATTCTCTTAGTAATCTTTATAGGGCTTATGGTATGGCTCGAGCTTTCCAATTAAACAGAAAGAAAAGCATCTAAAATGACCCAATTAGCCGAAGTGGTCATTTGGCAGCCGGTTGAATGTAACTTCTTGTCTTAAAGGCAAAAACTAATTAAGTTTTTTTTTTTTTTTTCTTTCTTTCTTAAAGATCTCTCTCTGAATGTCATATGAGGGGCTGCTGCAATCGTCTCAGAATGATCTCCCTTTATAGTCGCAAAATAACGTTTTAATGTGGACTGATTTTCCGCAGTTTTGTCGAAGTCTCTTTTGGACCCGTTCAGGATCGGACCGAAACACAAAACATCCCACTGCTGGTTTTAAACTGCAGATAAGGCTGTTTGTTGCCTGAAGGGCTGATTAAGTCGTGGAGTGAAGCCATTTCAAATGAACCTGTTTCCACAGCAGTTTTGCTGGTGCTGTTGTAAATAATCTGGAACATAAGCAGCTACAGTTTCAGTCTGTCTGATGGTTTGAACTCGAACTTTAATAAGACGAGCTATGATACACTGTCAACACTTTTTATATCAGTAAATACTTAGAATTTTATATTGTAAATAATTTTGGACAATTTCTGTTAGCCCATTTGTTCATTTAGCATGCATAAAGGCTTGGGTTTTTTTTTTTAATGAGTGTATGTTTTTCATAATGTATTCATAGCAAAATTCATAGTATATTACATAAATATATATTAGTATAATAGTATAATAATAGTATAATATGTATAATAGTATAATAATGCCATAAGAGTAAAATAAAATAAGTAGTAATAGTATTTAAAAAATAATTAAATAAACACATTTCAATGATATATATAACTACTATGAATAATTCAGCAGCTACTAAGATTTATTTGTGCACTACTATGATTTATTCAGTAACTACTATGAATCATTCAGGATCTAATATTATTCAGTATCAGCTATGAATTATTTAATATCTACTATGAATGTTTCAGTAACTGCAATGAATTATTCACTGTCTACTATGAATTATTCAGTAACTACCATGAATTATTCAGTAACTACTATGAATAATTAAGCATCTATTAAGATTTATTCATGCACCACTATGAATTATTCAGTAACTACCATGAATTATTCAATAACTAGTATAATATTCCGTAAATAGTATAATAACGCCATAAAAGTAAAATAAAATAATACTTAGTGTAGTAATAGTATTTAAAAAATAATTAAATAAATACATTTCAAGGGTATATATATATATATATATATATATACATATAGTGTGCCATCAAAGTGTATAAATAATAAATACAACAATACAAAAAAACAAATAAAAGCACAATAATAACACACTAAGGAAAAAATTATAATTATTCAGAAAAATATATTTTATACCAAAAAGGTTACTAAATGATAATTAATGTAGTGTAATTAAGTTTCTTTAATTCTTTGTAATTATGTTTTTTTTCTGATTCTGTGTTTTGTGTGTGTGTTTGTGGTTTACGGGTTCAGTCTTTAAGCACATTCGGTGTCACCTTGTGACTTGTGAGTATCATTTAGTCTCTATATCCGCGTCTGAACCCCGGCCTGCGACCGTGTGAGCGCGTGTCTGTGTTTTATTATTTTGTTGACAGAGCCGGCACAATGTGAGGGCTGCATACCAGCTCAGTAAAGCTGTAAACGTCCTCTTCCTCTCCTCTTTCCTGCTGGAGTCTCCGTTTCCTCCTGCAGAGCGTCTCCGCTGGGCTCACTGAAGTGTGGCTCTGTTTGCCCGGCCGGCGGCGCATGGGACGTTTCCATGGTAATCAGATTTGTTTGGACAGCAGGCGGCGGATTGTCGGTTCTCGGTTCTGGACGCTGCAATGAGACGTCCCAGCACTCACCCACACGCCAGCACCACTCCGTTCTGTCCACATTACCACAGACCTGCTGCGTCTGTCGCTCTTCAGACAGTATTTTAGTATTTAGTACTTTAGTATTTCATTTTTACTATTTAGTCATTGCTGTGCTGGTGTCAAATTAGCTAATACTTCAAAATAATATTCACCCTCCCACAATAATCTTCAACAAAGAGTTTATCAAGCCAGTAATAATCCAATTTCCTCTTTACAGCAAATGCAGTTAAAGGAAGATCAGACAAAGCTCCAGCTTGGAGTTGAGCTGCTCCTGTTTTTAGCATATATGCTAATGCAGTTTAGTCCATGTTTATTGATAACAGTGAGTTTTACAGTGTGAAAAACTACACAGTCACGTCTTTTAGAGATACTGAACAACTTACGTGGTTTGAGGCAACAGTGTGATGGTTTGGGCTGTTAGCACAATGCTAACTGGTACACATAAGCTTCCTTTATTTGTTAGCTATGTTAGTCTTGTTGCTCCAGTGCTAAAATTAAAAATGCACCAATCATGTGTTGGCATCAGCATCTACTAAGATTTATTCATATACTATGAATTATTCAGTATCTACTATGAATTATTCAGTATCTACTATGAATTATTCAGTAACTACTATGAATTATTCAGTATCTACTATGAATTATTCAGTATCTACTATGAATTATTCAGTAACTACTATGAATTATTCAGTATATACTATGAATTATTCAGTATCTACTATGAATTATTCAGTATTTACTATGAATTATTCAGTATATACTATGAATTATTCAGTATCTACTATGAATTATTCAGCATCTACTAAGATTTATTCATGCACTACTATGAATTATTCTGTAACTACTATGAATTATTCAATAACTACTATGAATAATTCAGCATCTACTAATACACTACTATGAAGCATACACTACTATGAATTATTCAGTATCTTATGAATTATTCAGTAACTACTATGAATTATTCAGTATGTACTATGAATTATTCAGCATCTATTAAGATTTATTCATACACTACTATGAATTATTCAGTACCAACTATGAATTATTCCGTATCTAATATTATTCAGTATCAGCTATGAATTATTCAATATCTACTATGAATTATTCAGTAACTACCATGAATTATTCAATAACTACTATTAATAATTCAGCAACTACTAAGATTTATTCATACACTACTATGAATTATTCAGGATCTAATATTATTCAGTATCAGCTATGAATTATTCAATATCTACTATGAATTATTCAGTAACTGCAATTAATTATTAAGTATCTACTATGGATTATTCAATAACTACTAGAAATAATCCAATAACTACTGTAATTTACTTGGTATCTAATGAATTATTCAGTAACAATTATGAATTATTCAATATCTATTATGAATTGTTTGGTATCCACTATGAAACTAATATTTAAGTTCTGTAGTTATGGGCCTGAAGAATTGAAGTGTGGATCCTCATACAGACCCTCCGTGTTCAATGTGAGACGAAATCAGTTCTGTAGTTGGTGTTTCAGTTTTCAGGAGCAGATTGTGGTTCTGCAGCACTGTAACATGCAGGACTCAGAGAAACGCAGTCATTACAGTCTTTACATTGACATTATTCTCTGCTAGGTGTCTGTTTACTGTCTTTTCTGTAGACGTTTTCTGTTTACGCCCATCGAAAAAGTTGAGCATTGATATTTCCACTGCTCTCAATAAGCCGCACTACAGTACAGCTGCATCTCAGCCGGCTCTATCCCAACCCGCACCGAGGAGATGAATCCATATTTCTAATCGCATTATGAACCGCAGGGGAAAGACGCTCTTCAAGTAAACGCCTGTTTTTTTAAAAGCATATCAACTTTTCTCAGAGGCGCGTGAGCTGAGAGCTGAGGCTGTGTTTGTGTTGAGGTTGCACCAAACATTGTAAATTGTTATGATGATACTGTCCTTCTGCAGAACACAGCAGTATGCAAATGAGCTTTCTAACCAATCACAGTGTGCCATGACCATCTTGACCAATTACGGTGAAGACAGATGATAGTGGAGTTATTATTGTTGTTTTTATTTATTTATTTATTGCAGTTTTTCACCAATTTTCTCCCAAATTGAATCATGTCCATGTCCACTCACTAGCTAGATTTCCTCCGAGCATGCAATGCTATCAAGACACATGAAAGCTCCACCACATCTGTTCGACCTACCTCTGTGAAACGCCTTACACTGATGGAATTAGACTGGGCTGCCAATGGTGGCTTTCACCGTTAGGGTCTTCAAGGCCTAAAGATTGACCATTTATTATAAGATAATGTCTCTGACGGTGAAGTTGACATTTGGGAAGAACATTAAGGTGGTTTTACTGCCAAAATTGAAGAAATGCATTTACATCTACTGAATTCAGTTGCTCTTCAGATTGAGGGAGAATGTGTTGTATATGGTTCTGTGTAGCATCAAAAAGCATTATTCTATTATATTCTAGCTTGGCATCATAACAATAGCAGAACCCTTTTCAAAAATGTCCCATATACACTCAGAAATAAAGGTACTGACCTGTCACTGGGTCAGTTCCACTCCTGTCACTGGGGTGGGATCCTCAAGGGTCCATCTCAGTCCCTTTAGTCCGGGAACATAACTGAACCGTAATTCACTGAAACTGACTCCACACACCCCGCCTCGCCTCGCCTCCAGGCTTTTATTCTACTGCTCTGTTTTAAAACATTCGGTTATGAAAAGGAACAAATACCAACTTTTCACCTGGAGAAATTGATTTAAGCTTCACAATCAGACCTTGAAACCACTTGCTGTACCTTTGAGGGAGCATTTACACTGTTGGTACCTTGATGAATGAAAAACGTACCTGAACAGAACCTTAATTTCTGACAGCATAGAGAAATAACTACGGGGCCCCGCTGTGACGAGGTAATTATGTGAATGAGATACTACTGAGTGGCCATAACTTTGTAAGAAGTGGGAAGGAGGTAATTAAGCCTTGACCATAGCTAAATAAGGCACAATCTTGTTCCCACACCTAACTAAGTCGTGACTGTGACTTAGTCATCTCACCAGCAGGGCTCCATAACATAACATAGCACAGAATGTGCTATTCTCCATCAGTCTGAAGAACCCTTTGTGCATGCCTGGTTTTTTGGGTGTTCATGGTTCTAAATGTAGCTGTTGTCTTTACTAGAGGACCCTTGGAGAACCATGTTTTCTAAGAGTGTAGCAACACAACCACAGCGCTAGGGTTTAGTCCGCACTGATGGCTGAGAGCCGTCTTCTTTTCTTCTTTCCTCTGGAGCCGATTCTGGCAGCCTGCTCAGGGGATCATTGTGTGTGTGTTTTGTGAGGTGTGTGTGTGCAGCCCGGCGTTCGTTTGTTGCAGATCCTCGCTCATGCAACGTGACCTCTACTTTCCAAAAGCTCCCAGTAAGCAGTAAGCAGATTGTGTAAACACTGTGCTGATTGACCCCTCGCTTCCATGTCCTTACGGCTGACCTTACGAGCGCAGAGTGGAGCTTTATGAAGTGAATGATGATCAGGATTGAGGACCTTTTCTGACACTCTGCTCAGCTCTGATCACTCACCACGATCAGCATCACTATCACTGTCACTGTATCTGGATCATTTTACCTTAAACCAGACCCTATAGCTTAATTATTCTATTTTATACGATAGTTAGTTCCGGCCATGCGAGCTGATTGGCTGAGAGGCGTTCTAACTGTGCTGTTATTTCACCATAGCATCAGTTTTTTCTACAAACACTATCACTCCACTGAGCCGCCGTTGCTAAGCAACGACTTTGACAGCTGTAGGAGACGCTCAAGCCATTTGGACATTTTTACTTCTTACTTTGCCACAAACAGGAAACGGACGCTTCTAAGATCACATTTAACAAAACTTTGGGATCTAACTTCTCACCATGTGGCCATGAGGGAAAAAGATGCTGCCTCACCTCCTGCTCTAAAATACAGGGGCGTGGCTAAATTGAGGCCCCACCCACTGACTAAAACTGTGTTTCGGTATTGACCTGGAAACATAAGGCAGCGGTTTTCTAATTATTTCAGTTTCAAGACCAATGTCATTATTAATGTAAATATTTCATCTTCATTTAAAATACATAAAGTATTGAAAAAATAAAACCCATCAAAATGTAATTCTCATAAATATTTAAGATCCGATTCATTTATCATTTATTTAACCATTTATGTATTACTGTGGGACTACAGTTTGACCTAATTTGGTAGAATGGTTCATATACTTATATATGCAATCGCATGCAAAAGTTTGGTGACATCGTTTTGTTGATTTTCCAAGTGGAAATAAGTGAACACATGCTCTACAGAGAACACGCTTCAGCACATCATTGTTTCTTGTTGACATGGTGGTCTTGAGGGCAGGTCAGATAGTGCCGGTCCCACTTGTGGTCATCCTAACCTGGATACTGCTGGTCTAAATGGACGGACTAGTGTGAAAAGTCTTGCCGGAACCTAAGAGACAATTCACATTCCAGCAGATGAGCCTGGCTGCTTATTGCTGTCAGACATATTAATAAATTAGGAATGCTCTGACTCATCTATTTATTCTGCTGTGTTATTTTAATGGTGTTCTTCTGTGTGTGCAGACAGAAGCTGCCTGATGGCTGCCTCTCTAATTCTCTATCTTCCTTTGTCTTTTTCTGTCTCTCAGGTCCTGTCGCTGTTATCAGTGGTGAAGAAGACTCTGCCAGTCCTCTCCACCATGTAAATCATGGGATCATAACCCCATGTACGCTGGACGCTGGACCGGATGCCGTGGTGATCGGCATGACCCGAATACCGGTGATAGAGAACCCTCAGTACTTCCGACATGGACACAACTGCAACAAGCCTTCCACATGTGAGTACCAGCTTGTATCTAAACTACAAGCAATGACCGATACTCTTTGGAGCAGTCGCACATGAGCTTAACATCACCGTGTCCAGTGCCAAGCGTGGGCTCGAGGGGTATAAAGCCCTTCAGCATTGAGCTGTGGAGCAGTGGGGCTGTGTTCTCTGGAGAGATGGTGCTCCATCCAATTCCTTTGGGATGAGTTGCAGTGATCCAGGACCAACCATCCAACATCAGTACCTGACTTCACTAGTGCTAAATCAAACCCTCACAGCAATGTTCTAACATCTAGAGCATCCAGTTGTGGGCTAGAGGGTATAAAGCCCCCCAGCATTGGGCTGTTGAGCAGTAGGTCTGCGTTCTCTGGAGAGATGGCGCTCCATCCGATACCTTTGGGTTGAGTTGGAGTGATCCAGAACAGACCATCCAACATCAGTACCTAACCTCACTAACGCTCAATCAAATCCTCACAGCAATGTTCCAACATCTAGAGCCTTTCCAGAAATGTAGAGGCTGTTACTGCAGCACAAACTCACTATTAATGCCCTTCATTTCAGGAAAAAATGAGAAAAAAGTATATATACAGTATCGGTATTGGGTTACGGCACTTTGGTATTACTCAGCATTGGATTGAGAAGAAAACAAGAGTTATTGTCAGTCTTACTGCTGCCACCAATCCTTTCTTGCCTGGCTCCAGTCTCTCCAGTGCCCCCTTGAGTCCTTCCAAATGGAACCCAATCCATTATTGTCTGAGGCGCTCGGCAGGTTTTTAAAAAGCTCGTGAAAAGCCCCATGACTTCCAGCCATGAACGACAGCATCATTCTGCCATTCGCCGGGATTTGTGGCTTCTCTGTCCTTGTCAAATTTTCCTATTTTTTTCCAGTGCACTTAGCGGAGTGCATAAATCTCCCTCTCTGCCTCGTCCCATTTGAAGGGCTCCTTTAGTTTTAGAGCACCTGCAATGGGACTGTCATGTTTTGAGGGAGCGAAATGAAGTTGCATGAAAATGTAGGTCAGCGGTGGCTCCGTCAGTGTGGCTCAGACATTCGCAGCGCTGTATAGGAGCTAGGAAGAGAGAAGAGAGGAAGACGAGAGAAGCAAGAGACCTAGAAAATGAACAAAGGTGTAAATTCATAAGCATAGATGTACGCAAACCCATATAAACCACATAAACACGGCCTGTTTACTCACTTTCTTTCCGTCAACGCAGTGAGTGCCATCCTCAGGAACTCGGATGAGGTAACATTCAGTACACGGTCATTCACTCTTCATCCACGATGAAGAACAGAGCGTGTTGTCACTTGCGGAACAAACATTTTTTGACATAATTTGGAAACACCAGCTGCTGCTTACATTGTGTGAAAAGGAAAGGAGCAACAGAGATGGCCGGACATTGTTTGGAAAGATTAATTTACATTGAAAGTTTGTTCTTTTTCCTGGAAAGTTACCATTACAACAAAGTTATGTTATGATAAGCTACAGTCAAATTGTTTTAACTATTTATCGAGCCGGTATGTATGTTTTTTACAAAAACATTGTATAATATAAAAACAGTAAATATGACAAGAAACTGTTTTTAGAAGAATATGGTTAGAACCACACAGGTTTGGTTCCTGATGTCAATCTTCTGGATTTATTCAATTCCGCCAGCAGCGCCTCATTTAATTTAACAAAGCTTTGAATTGATAAACTACATTCTTAGAAAATATGGCTCTTCAAGGGTTCTTTAGAAAAGATATTTGGTTCGGCCGTTTAGTTTGAAACCTCTTCAAACTCGGAGCGGCTGCGATGAGTTTCTTTTATTTTTTTGGTACAGAAACATCAGCCTAAATGTTTTTGAGTCTCAGCAGCGCAAAATTATGATGAATGCCGACTGACATAAAAGTTGCATGAATTCCGATCTGCCTGTTCAGACTGAGACGCAATGCTGCAGATCGGATCGGATTTCAGTGCCACTTTGCATGAAAGCGTCTCAAATCGGAATTGAAAATGTCAGATTCAGTGTGTTTATCTGTTCGCACGGATACACATCTGTGTCACATATGAAGAAAAAGATCAGATTTGGGCCACTTTTACCTGCCGTGTGAACGTGGCCTAGTTATCACAGAAAAGGAAAACCAGCTGGCCACTTACGATTGGGCTTATGGTTTTAATCCTTTTATTTCCGACCAAAAATATAATAAAGTAAATCTTTTCCAGATCTATATTTTTAGTTTCTGGAAATCATAAGGCCTAAGTTTCTTTTGGTCCAGTCTTAATAAAAAATTCACTCAGCGTAACGGGTAAACATCCGTGTTGGAAGCTGCGCAGGCTGAGGAACATTAGCATGTCTATGGAGGTCTTTGATTGACAAAGCCAATGGGCTTTCCATTGTCTTCCACACAGGCTTGATCCAGCCTTAATCTGAGAATTATCTGTCTTTAGGATTTTACAGTATTGCCTGGTTGGCAGGCTTTATTCCCTGAAGGTCTCCTCTGCTCTCCTCATGATCCTCACGCTCTCGATGCCATGTGTAAACCATGGCACCACATGTATTCTTCCCTGCTGTCGTGGGCATGTGCCACGCCTCCTCCACCTATCTGTGTTAGGGGATGTGAAAATGAGCAGCCTTTGTCAAATCGGCTTAATTTATCGGTGCCTACATATGGCTTTGAGATGAATCCCTCTGCTTGTGATCTCCGCACATTTGCTCTTGTATATCCACGTATTGTGAGCCATGTTGTGCGTCCTTATTGGCTCAAATCTGTATGCATTTCATTTCTTCGGATGCTGAATGTGCCCCTGTCTTCCTGAGCATTCATCCCAAGCTTCATTGTGAATATATCCAAGCCTGAAGACATGCTAATGCTAATGTTTCTTACACTAAGTCTCCGCGCCCTTGGGTCTCTATTCTCTTTCGGTGCTAACGAATTTGCGCTACTTTTATACTTCCAAGAGGCTTTTATTGATTCCAGTCAGGCTTTGATCTATTTTCCCAGCACAGATGTGAGTGATAAGAGCCATAGATGTAGGAAGAAAGAAGGAGAAAAGCGAAGGGCTTGTTGCTCACCAGCTCTCAGAAACATGCTAATTTTATACAAGAAACGCAGCGCAGTTTTGACCAAAGGTCTTTTTGAGACATCATTAATTGTTCGCATCTCCTTGAAGCTGGAGAAAAAAAAAGGAAGGAAGGACAGAGATGAGAAACAACAGAGCTGCAGGCAAACAAAGCCAATATCCGCTCTTCCGCAGAGCTGATACACAATCAAACAGTGGCTGGTGGCTATGACGAAGAACAAGAGTGGCTTGTAAAGCGTCTGGATTAGTCATTTTGCACTGCGGATAGGGACTAGTGGGAGTGGAATGTGAAAACAGCAGGTCACGACACAAAGTTGAGCAGCTTCCTCTTGGCTTTGCACTCTCCCGAAGCAGCAGGGTACTGGGGCTCAATGAACTGGGGATGAAAGTGTGAGACAACACTTGGAGATAGGTTGATGCCCTACCTGCTGGATTTATGCTGCAAGTCAAAAGTTTGTGTTTTCTTTGTTGATTTGTAGTAACATAAATTTAACTATAACGCGCACAGTTTCAAATTTTCCAGGCTTTCGTCTCATGGAGTGCTACATGCTTAGTTTTGTATGTCAGAAATTAGCTTGAGCATATTCATTATGTACTACATAGACCAAAGTTTTGGGCCACACCTCTTAGGTGTTTCAGCCTCACTCATTGCTAACAGGTGGATAAAATTAAACACATAGCCTTGCAATTTTGACTGTCATAGGATGCCACCTCTGCCACAAGTCAGTTTCTGAAATTTACGTCCTGCTAGATCCGCCCTAGACAACTGTAAGTGGTATCATTATGAAATAGAAACACTTTGGAACAACAACAGCTCAGCCACGACGCAGTAGTGCTGCCAAGTGCTGAAGTGTACAGAGCCTATTCTCTGTTGAAGCGCTCAATAAAGAGTTCCAAATAGCCTCTGGAAGCAACGTCAGTAAAAGAACTGTGCTTTAGGAGCTTCACAAAATGGGTTTCCATGGCCAAGCAGCTGCACACAAGCTTAAGAACTAAATGCAAAATGACAATCGTCGGGTGTAGTGGTAAAAGTACACCACCACTGGGCTCTGGAGCAGTGGAAACATATTCTTTGGACTGATGAATCACACGTCTCTATCTGTCAGTCTGATGGATGAGTGTGAGAGACTTTACCTTTGTTTACTTGCTGTATTTTCTTCTTTTGTGCTCTGTTTTCATTGGCTGTTGTAGGAATCAGTTCAGATTGAGTCGCTGGCCAGTTTGCACTAGATTTTGCTCAAAGTTGCGATGAAAAAAATCAAACGTGTCTGATAAACTTTGACTGGCCTGAAATGCAATCAGGAGGCCAAAAATCTGAGTCTGCACCCCTCGTGCGCAGCTCAAATTTCTCTCCAACTGTCGACTCCGACTGACTCAAACATCTGCAGGCTAGAGCCGACCAGCTTGGACTCAGCCATACTGAGAATCAGGGTAAACATCATATAGTGTAACCCCTACTTAAGATGCAGAGTTTAGGTGGGGCTTCTGGGTGGCGCAACCATCTAAGCATTGGTCCTATCATCAGGAGATCGCGACTTTGATCCCTGGTATTGCTACAGCTGTCCGTAGCCAGGAGTCCAAGAGAGCACAATTGGCCTTGCTCTCTGGGTTGGTAGGATGCCCCCCAGTCTCCCCCACCACTCAGTGTAGGCGTTTGTTAGCTGACGTAACAGATCTGGCAGTTGACGCTTTCCTCCGAGCAGGTTCGGCTGTCCAAAAGATGCAATGGCGCTTCACAGGTCTCGGAGAAACCCTGTGCTGCCTTCACCCTCCTAGCATTGGTAATGTCGTATGATTGGTAGTATCATGAGAGTCCTAACTAGCAGGTGGAATTGGAGACAACTAAACTGAGGGGAAAGAAAATAAAGATGCAGAGTTTAGATACGATAAGCACGATGATTCTATTAGATACAAATGAACTGAATACTACAAACATGTATTCTTAAGTCTCAAGACATCATTAGGCCTTTTCTGAAGGCCTAGGAGGCCCTGAGGGCTCCCACTGATGAACATGTTCAATGAACATATTTAGCTTTCTCAAAGGTTAAATCCAAAGCCAGTTTGTTCTTTTTTTGTGTGATATTTTTCTCCAGTTTGGAAAGAAGGATGGCATTAAGTGAGGATAAGTGCCCACTAGGGAACCCAATAGGCTTCTGAGTGGACACTGGAGAACGCGCAGAGTAAAATCTACAGCACGGGGGATACGCTATATCACCAGCTAACGGTTTTACTGGTACAAGGAGGAAAAAAAGACGGGACACTGAAGCAGGTGAGATACCCATCCCAAGACATTTGAGAGAAAAGCTTAGTTTTACTGTCCGATCTTTTTTACAGCTACTGCGGCCTTTTCTTCTCACCAGCTCAGGTCCTCTGATAAAGGAGGATTTATTTTATTCCCTAACGGTCAATCAAAGGCTGAGAGGGAGGGAAAAAAAGAGAGAATGAAAGCGAACACGCACTTTTCTCATCTGTTTTGACAGAGTACTTTTCTTTCAAAGAACATTAAACAAAAGGATTTTTTTTTTCTTCCTGTGAGATCAGAGAGGTGGAAAGCAATAAAGATTTATAGACCATTTGCCGTTGTCAGAAAGCACCGGGCAATTTGCTGTGAAATTTGGGATAGGAATTGGATTGGGCTCAGTTTAAACTGCGATGGCTGATAGTTTAATCGCCTCTGATCGCTTTCGTGTTTTAAACGACTCCGAGTCTTACTCCAGCACGTGCCTCGTTCCTGAAGGCCTAAAAACCCTCAGACAGATGCCTCCAAAATGCAAAAGTAGTCCGCAGCTATGAGCCGCACTAAAAATGTCACGTTGTTCCCTCCCAGTCCATTTCACTCAGCCGCAGCGTTTCGCTCTGTCTGCCCCGAGGCAAACCCCAGGGCCCGAAACACCACTGCCTGACTTTCCTCTGCAGCCATTTAGCTCTCACTGATGAGCCATTTCCTTTAAAGAACTGACCTGAGTACAGCAGGAGCTCCCCAGGGCAGCTCCCTTTCTGTCTCTATTTATTTTTTTTAGCTGGAAATATAGCCGTTGAGGTGAAATGTCCTACCTCTCTGTGGTACTGAGGGAATAGATTAGGTTATCTATGTATTTATTTATTTATTTAACTGCAGAGGGTGAATAGCAGGTAGGCTAAAATGAGAAGAGCGTAGGATTCAATAGGATAGAATAGAACACCTTTATAAACATTGTACAAGATTGAGTTTGATGCAAATAATAATCATTTTAGTCATCAATCATATAATCATATTAACATTTGGCAGACTTGGACTCTGAACTCTGGTCTGATCGTTCTGTTAGGGAGCATTTTATCATCCACTCATGAGCTTTTTGTTATAAAACCCTATACATTTGTATGCAAATGACCTGTTTTGTTGTTTTTTTTCTAAGTGAAAATGAGCGAAATATGAAATTTTTCTACAGATTTTAGGGCACATGTTATATTTCACGGATGAATTTAACATATTGAAAAAATAAATAAATAAACCTTTTGCGCAGGCCGTATTTATTTTTATCCACACTGTTAGAAATGAAGGTTCTGTGCAGGTCCATATTTTATTAATCAAGGTACAAACGGTGTAGATGTTCCCTCAAAGGTACAACAGTGGTTTAAGGTCTGATTGTGAAGCTTAAATCAGTTTTTCCAGGTGAAAAGTTGGTATTTGTTCCTTTTCATTACCGAATGTTTTAAAACAGAACAGTAGAGTAAAAGCCTGGAGGCGAGGCGGGGTGTGTGGAGTCAGTGCAGCTTAGAACAGGTCATTTCAGTGGATTATGGTTCAGATATGTTCCCTGATTAAAGGTACTGAGATGGACCCTTGAGGGAACCACCCCAGTGAAAAAGGGGCACTGCCCCAGTGACAATTTAGTTACCTTTATTTCTGAGAGTGCAGTGTGTTAACAGACACAGCAGTGTGTTAGATCTATCTATCTATCTATCTATCTATCTATCTATCTATCTATCTATCTATCTATCTATCTATCTATCTATCTATCTATCTATCTATCTAAGCAGCAACTGTGCATTGAAATGTGCAGAAGTGTGTTTCCTTTAAAGGATGTATTAACTTATTTTCAAACCATGGAATAACAAAAAACAAAACAAAACAAAACATGAAATGAGGCTGGGTCACCAAATGTTGCTTGTGATTGTCGTTTTGTTTTTATAATTTTATTGGCAGAGCCTTCATGGAATATTCTTTGATTATGTTGCTTGAAAGCCATTGCTGATTAACCTCTTCAACTCCTTGAGACCACCGGTGGTTCCAAAACGCACTTCGTCATGTTCTTCATAACTTTCATATTTCATAAGCTCCATTCAGAAGCTGGGCGTCGTATGAGGCTGTAGCTCTTCTCTCCAGTCTAATAGACGGTGACGTCATTTTAAACCCTTATAATAAAAGAAGCTGAACTTTGTTTTTCTACTGAAAGTCGACCCGTTTTCCCCCAAATCTGGGCTATAAACTATAAACAGACGGCGTCTCTTCAGTGATCTGCTCTGGAAACATCCATCCATCCATCCATCCATCCATCCATCCATCCATCCATCCATCCATCCATCCATCCATCCATCGTCATCCACTTATCCGGGTCTGGGTCGCGGGGGCAGCGACCTAAGCAAAGAGGCCCAGGCATCCCTCTACCCCGCCACCTCCTCCAGCTCTTCCGGAGGGATACCGAGGTGTTCCCAAGACAGTCGAGAGATATAATCCCTCCAACGTGTCCTGCGTCTTCACCGGGGTCTCCTCCCTGTTGGACATGTCTGGAGCACCTCCCTAGGGAGGCGTCCAGAGGCCATCCTTACCAGATGCCCGAACCAACTCAACTGGCTTCTCTCAACGTGGAGGAGCAGCGGCTCTACTCCGAGCCGCTCCCGAATCGAATGTAAACATCACTTCTATAAATTATACAAAGAGCGTCTGAGATTTTTGGCTTTCAGCAGTAAAGTGTAAGCGTATAGTGATATGTGTAGATTATAAAACACATTTTCTCTTGATGTGAGGGGAACTTTAAAAAATAAATAAATTAAAAAATTACATTTATTTCATGCAATTACTGAATAATTTGCCTCATGATTTGCTAACGAAAATTCAAATGGACAAACCAAAATATACCCTGGAGAATAAGAGGTTAATTAGCTGTGTTGCTTGGCATTGCGATTTTTATGAATGGTAAGTGAGATTATTTACTTAACATCTGTATATTTGTCATGAAAATGTAAAATCCGTCCAATCCATATGACCTGAACTGAAATACAACACATTAAAATGTGTCAATGTATTTCTGGCTGCACTCTTTACTATGGGGCAGTCGTGGGCTGGAGGTTAGGGAACCAGCCCTGTGACCGGAAGGTCGCCGGTTTGATCGCAGAGCCGACAGTACGTGACTGAGGTGTCCTTGAGCAAGACACCTAACCCCCAACTGCTCCCTGGGCGCTGTGGATAGGACTGCCCACTGCTCTGAGCAAGTGTGCTCACTGCCCCCTAGTGTGTGTGTGTGTGCTTACTAGTGTGTATGTGGTGTTTCACTTCACGGATGGGTTAAAAGCGGAGGTGAAATTTCCCCGTTGTGGGACTAATAAGGGTCACTTAAGCTAATATATACATATGAACACACTCTGAATCTCAATATAGAAGCTAAATTACAGTGAAAGATAAATAATATTGGTTGTTCATATACACTGTGTAGTGTAATCACTCAGTACAGACAGCACACCTGATCCTTCTTAATACAGTCCACAGATATGACGAGCAGACGTTTAACGCTGCTTTAAAAAGCAGTGCAGGAAAGCATTTCAGGCAGAGATCAGAGACGCCTCAGAGCGCAGCAGCAGTGGGGCCGGAGTACGTGTTCTCGAGGGCTTTTTACAAACTTATTCACCTCTAGAAACTCCAGTAGAAAGCCATCAGCCTTTGAGCTATGTCCCTATTTTCCCCTGTTTTTGCTGCGAGCACAAAGAGCAAGAGAAAATGTAGACAGTGCTCAGCTCCCTCGTTTCTACGGGCGCTTTTCTCCCCCTCACGTCTTTATAGAAATATAAATCACACTGTGGCCCAAAACCACATGAAGCTGGACTGATGAGGAATAGCCATCGTTGTGAACGGCGCCATGTGTGGTTATTGCCACCGATATCATCATTCACTCTCGCAGTAAATTCAATAACAACTCCCAAGCTACAGATTTTGCTCACTGTGGTTAATACAGCTGCATTAATAGATGTCAGATGTATAATGCCTCTCAGTGGATCTATAGCAGTGGTTCCCAACGCAGTGGTTGAGTTTCGCTTTTATGCTTTTTGAGAAGTCTTTATTAGAAACACTTACCCTGTGCTTCCAGTAACTGGCCACTTTATTAGAAACACCTACCTTGTGCTTCCACTCACTGGCCACTTTATTAGAAACACTTACCCTGTGCTTCCAGTAACTGGCCACTTTATTAGAAACACCTACCTTGTGCTTCCACTCACTGGCCACTTTATTAGAAACACCTATCTTGTGCTTCCACTCACTGGCCACTTTATTAGAAAAACCTACTGTGTCTTTCCAGTAACTGGCCACTTTATTAGAAACACCTACCTTGTGCTTCCTCTCACTGGCCACTTTATTAGAAACACCTACTGTGTCTTTCCAGTAACTGGCCACTTTATTAGAAACACCTACCTTGTGCTTCCACTCACTGGCCACTTTATTAGAAACACCTATCTTGTGCTTCCACTCACTGGCCACTTTATTAGAAACACCTATCTTGTGCTTCCACTCACTGGCCACTTTATTAGAAAAACCTACTGTGTCTTTCCAGTAACTGGCCACTTTATTAGAAACACCTACCTTGTGCTTCCTCTCACTGGCCACTTTATTAGAAACACCTACTGTGTCTTTCCAGTAACTGGCCACTTTATTAGAAACACCTACTGTGTCTTTCCAGTAACTGGCCACTTCATTAGAAACACCTATCTTGTGCTTCCACTCACTGGCCACTTTATTAGAAAAACCTACTGTGTCTTTCCAGTAACTGGCCACTTTATTAGAAACACCTACCTTGTGCTTCCACTCACTGGTCACTTTATTAGAAATGCCTACCTTGTCCTTCCAGAAACTGGCCACTTTATTAGAAACCCCTACCTTGTAATTCCACTCACTGGCCACTTTAATAGAAATGCCTACCATGTCCTTCCAATAACTGGCCACTTTTTTAGAAACACCTATTTTGTCCTTCCAATTACTGGACACTTTAGTAGAAAGTGTACCGTGTCCTTTCAAAAACTGTTGACTTTATTAGAAACATCTACTTTATACTTCCTCTAACTGGCCAATATCTTATCCTTCTACTTACTGGCCCCTTTAATATAAACACCTACCTTTTCCTTCCAATAACTGGCCACTTTAGTAGAAACACCTACCTTGTCCTTCCCATGACTGGCCACTTTATTAGAAACACCTACCTTGTCCTTCCCAGTTAGTTTATTAGAAACACCTACCTTGTGCTTTCACTCACTGGCTGCTGTATTAGAAACACTTGTCTTGTATGTTCACTAACTGGCCATTTTATTAGAAACAAGTACTTAGTACTTTCACTAACTGTCTATTTTAGTAGAATCACCTTGTCTACCAAGAACTTTTCTGTGGTAAAAACCATGCAAGTCTAGAGGAAGACAAACACAATATGTGCATCAACAGGTGAGCTACAGCATATAACTGGAGGTGGCACAAGGTGGCGTTTCTGATAAAGTGGCCGGGGAGATCAGAGTGTTCTCTGTGACGTTTATAGGTTAATTACCAGTTTTTAACATGTATACTGTAGGAGTGACTGTTGGACTTGCAGGATTAAGCAGCATTAAGAAATATGTCCCTCTTATAAGAGACACTGTTTAAAATTTAGCCACCGTAGGCCAGTTTTCATGATAGTCTCTGAAGTCATGATTTATAACCCCCACCACAGGCAGTAACATATAAACGTGCAGTGCTTTTTCCGTTTCTCTTCATTGAAAAATGTGCTTGAAATACTTAGCTGTTCACCATTGGTGTGTTTTCCTTCCTTCTGCACACTTAAAGAGCTATTCTTCTTTGAAGGCCCTACCTGTACTGCTGATGAGGCTCTTCAAGTCTTTGTCTCCTTTAAGTAATTAAAATCTGCCCCCAGAGTAGTTGGTGAGTGTATGTCCGCGTTGGCCTGTAAAAGTGGATCAGTGTATGGAATTGGAGCCTTTTGTGAGCTGCTGTTTTTCTATCATTGCATAAAAGAAGCTCCATGCTGCCTTTATTGTTGGATGCACTGATTGTTTCTGAATGAAGGTGTGCACACTGGAATTTTCACATCCCTCTGTCGCCTCTTAGTAGCCATTCCACCAACGGAATGAGCAAAGACACAGAAATTTCTACTTATGTAATCAAATAAAATGTTTTCCCTGTAACTGTTATGAGATAAATTAATACTCTCTGGGTTGAGCTGCTAGTGAGCAATGAGGGGCGAAAGGAAACTGACACAATAAGCAGCGTTTAAACACTATAGGAACAGTTTTGACTTGGCATGCTCGCTCAAAGACAAAAATCCAATAAATCAAACATTTCTGTTGAAATATTTCCACCAACATTACTGAAGAACAAAAGTGCATAGTTGAATTGAGGCAGCAAACAGATGGAACTTAGAGTCCAAATTTAATGTGAGCCCAACAAAGTTTCATCCATTTATCGCCGTTTTAACCTGACAAAGTTTTCATTTATATTATTTTTAAACCGGATCTAAACCTCAATAGTTTTCGACAGTAGCGCATCACCCCATAGCGACAATAACAGCTGTTATTACACCACAGAGAAATAAACATGAATTTTATGATTTAATAAATTATTCAGCTGTTCATCAAGCATTGATTTTGAATATCATCCGAAGGTGTTTCTACCTGAATAAACTTGCCATAAAAGAACTAAAGCAGGATCAAACCCGCATAAGTTTGACGTGAGCTGTGAGAATTTGACCCAACACACATTTGGGAAATGACATCTGAACTGTCTACTGAACCCGATACATATTTCAAGATCTAGCGCACATATTCAGAGCGTGAGTCACATCGCTATGGAAACGCTCATTAGAGTAATAGGAAAAGGCAAGTGAAGTATAAAATATATTCACATTCATGTATTTGCTTGAACCAGATTGTAATACACGACAACAAAATAAAAGTCTGATTTATGAATGAAAATAAATGTGACAACGGCACTGAGAAAACCGCATTGTAGAAGAGTGAAATGAGCATCAGAGACACCTGCCTCATATTTAAAGCCTTTATACCAGGGGTCGGTAACATGCAGCTCTTTTACTGTTCTCTTGTGGCTCCACAGCTGAATTAGATTAGTAGGTAATAATAAAATAATCCTCCTTTACACTAAAATAAAGCTCTGCTGGTCGTTAAACTCTGGAGTTAATGTAGAACTGCTAATTCACCCTTTAACCCTGAAGATCAGCACAGACTGCTGGTCACCATAGCAACACATAGCAACAGTCTCGCCCAGCTAGTAGCTAACAAAACGACAAAGAGAGAGATTTAAGACAAACATCGATCATTTAGAGACGAATGGATGATTTGTGTTTATAATCACTCCAGCTGGTTTCCTGCTACGTTTAATCTGCAATGAGAAACTGATGAACGCTAAAAAGTCACAAAGATGAAGTCAGTTTCTCATTTGCCAGCTTCTCATTCAAATTTTCCCATTTCACCTTAAATTAGCAGTTATACTCTTTAACGGGAAAATTCAAACAAGAAGCTGGTGAATGAGAAGCGACTTCAGCGTCGTGAAAATCGAACGTGTAGAGACATTTTACAAGAAATTGTTCTACTTTTGTGGAAGTTTCCTGCTGGAGATGTGAGAAAAGCAGCTATAGATGAGCTAAAGATTAAAGCAGTCTATACTAGGGCATCAGCACATACTGAGACAGATTTACAGCCAAGACGATAAAATGAACAGAAAATGTTGTGGCTCCCAAGCTGGTTTGATTTTTGTTGAAAGGACAAAAT
The DNA here is from genome assembly GCF_015220715.1 of Pygocentrus nattereri. Lineage (NCBI taxonomy): Eukaryota > Metazoa > Chordata > Actinopteri > Characiformes > Serrasalmidae > Pygocentrus > Pygocentrus nattereri. Next base: position 5,899,144 of record NC_051218.1, read on the forward strand.
GACTTCTTTACATCTGGGTTGAAACCCCTGCTTTATACATATCTCAGATGATGACCAGGACAATGACACAGGCAGGAAAACGTGGACATTACACTAAACGTCCAGCTCTCCATCTCCTTTCATTGATTTGGTATCTGCACCTGAATGGGGCACTTTATATCAATAACGAAGAATTTGCATTCATATTAAGTTCTTTTCACTCCATTCGCTCTATCAGAATTTTCCAAAAGCTGATGGCCATCTGAGAGATAGATGACCTTCTGGAGGAAGCAGCAGGAGCTTCGGCTCTGCTGAGTGAGCTGATTGGAGTTCACCTCGCGGCCGGGCCCGTCCCATTAGCTACAGGTGTAAACGCGGCAGGAAATTAATCCTTATTAGAGAAGATGACGGAGTAGGACACGGGACAGATCTGCTGGACCGATGACAGATTCATATTTCTGCCCTGCTCCATTAATCCCCCCATTTTGGTCTCTGCGGCGCTGGATGTCCTGATGAAACTCCAACTTTATCATCTGCCACTTCAAATTACACCAAAGCTTTAGATCTTCATGCGGTGCTCTGAAATTGATGTGTGGCGTTAAGGGTGTGGTGAAAGCCAGGAGAGAGGGAATGTGAGACAATAATCCAGGAGGTTGTGGGTTCTGTTCCCAGGGATGCCATTCCATATGTAACCAGAAGTAGGGTGGTTCTCTCTTTTCCCATCACTAAGTGTGATTCCAGCCAAAGTGGGTGAATGTTAGCTGAAAGGATTAGCAGTTAGCATTCCAGTGCGTTGAGCTGTCCAGTGCATTGCATTAATGGCCGATACTGGTGTACCATTTAATTGAGTCCCTTGTTCTTTACTTGCCACCTGCGTGAACTTAAATGGTGCTTTTAACACATTATCACTGACTTGAGCATCTTTGGCTTTTATTGGCTGATAACTGGCTGTAGACTTTGTGCTACTGATGGGATCAAACTCCATGGTAAATCAGTAGAAGTCAATAATCCAGGAGGTTGTGGGTTCAATTCCCAGGGATTCCACTGCCATATGTAACCAGGAGTGCAAGATATAATAATTGTCCTCTCTTTCCCTCTGGATGAGTACGGTGGTCCTCTCTCCCCCCATCACTAAATGCAATGTGGGTATCTGCTGAAAGAATCAGCAGTTAGCATTCTCCTCCAAGCGTGTTGAGCTGTGGCACTGCATTAGTGGCCGATACTGAGGTACCATTGAATTGAGCCCCTCTTTCTTTACTAGCCACTGGAGCAAATTTAAATGGTCAGTACAGATATAACAGGTGCTCTCCGGAAGCTTGTTCTTTCATTCTATACCACATTTGTGTTCATAAGTGTTAGATGACATATTTTATGATGATTTAAATGTAATAAAAAGTTAATATTGTGTTGCATGTTGATTCAAATCTAAACATAATTGATTATGTAGCCATGCAATTAATTGAGTCAGAGCTCTCTTAAAAGACCAACCCCTGCTATGCATCAATGTACGTCAGTACGTCAGGGTAGTATTGTGGTGCAAAAGGCTAGTGGTTTAATCCACTTCAATACGTGTTAAGGTTCTCCTCAAGGACTCACATGTCCATCGTTTGGCTACAAGCATTCTGCCCTTTGGCAAGCCCTCGGCTCACTAGAATGTAAAGGGAGGCAAGCACCCTTGAGAAGCTCCAGTGTAATGCTACCCTACCTGGGGAAGGATGGTTTTATGTTACATCAACACTTTGAGGCAAATTCGCAGAGTTTTCACACTAAGCACCCAGTACATTATTTGGATACCTGTGCATGTAATATTCAGGGTTTGTGGTAGTCACACTTGGTATTTTAAGAGGGCTCACACGTAAAAAGTCCTGTTATGTGGGATGTGAGCATAAATGGCTAACAATTCCGTCGTGTACAAACTACTGTCCTGCCATTTTTTAAGTGGGAAAAGCGACAGCTCAACTGTATATGGAATCCTGCCTTAATAGCAGTACACTCTCAAAAAAGAGTCATTGGGATGGTACCCTTCATGTCACTGTGGTGGTGCATTCAAGAGTACATCTAAAGTGCCTTCAGTTGGGGAACATAATTGTCATAATCCATTGCAGTTATATTTTAAAGTTGCAATGACTCCACACACCCTGACTCCAGACTTTATATTTTATCATTCTGTTTTTAACCTTTGTGTGGTGTTGTGATGTTTACCAAAAGTCATTTTCTGAGAAGAACATATAAAATAGCCCATTTTCAGTGTCTTCACTCTGCCCACCCCCCAACACATTTATATTACACATGTGGTGTTGGGCTGAACCCGTGGGAAGTAAAAGTGTGGAGGTGCTGTGTCCTTCACTCTGTTCTCCTCCTACATGGCCTGTGTTTGTGTTTGTATATGTGTGTGTGAGAAGGTGAACAACATGGACAGGCTGCTGACTGGCTATAGCTGCTAAATCTGGTATTTTTACATAAATTGTTGTGGCTGTATTGATTTAAAAAACAATAATGTGGTGGGTCCACCAGACCACTGAGTAACAAACACATCAACACCACACAAGGGTTAAAACATTTGGCTTTGAAAATACAAATTTTTTCCTAGGAAGAAAAAAATACATATTTTACGATGCACAGTTGGACCTGAAGACCTCTGTTGCACCTTTAAGGGGACAATTTGCATTTTTTGTACCTGCAAAGTATCTGCACAGTTGGGGCTACTGAAATTTTAAGCAGTGTATGTGGCATTACTGATGATGACTTGGCGTTTTACGTTTGATTCATTTTTGATTCATTTTTTCTGTTTACATCAAACAGAACGTGTCATATGGTGCTATAACGAGGTGAGAGAAGACAATGTATCTAACTGACACATCAAACCACTGGCAGGCATTATCACTCTGCTCTGTCCTGGACGTACTTTATGCAAATGAACTGAATGGTGAAAAATCAGATTGTTGATATGTGGCACGGGAACTGATTGTGATGCTCACAGTCACACAGTGAGATTTTACACTCTGTCGCACACCGAGCAGGAGAGAAAATGGTTGATAAATATTTCATTATTATATTAGATCATTCGTTGTAAGTTTGAAAACAATATTAGGCTGCTTTTAAACCTCAACCTGCGTGTGTTTGAGCAACGCACCCACAAAGCAGCCAGTTTTCAGCTTGTTGTACTGAAAATGCAGCATTTACTACAAACACCACTCTAGAAGAAAACAAACAGGGTCCGGATGTTTGGGGGGGTTTGTGGCCGTAACTGCAGTTGATTCATCACAGGCAACTGGGTCAGCCCCTTTAGTTTCCCTGCCAGACCTGAGACTTGAACCAACAACCTCCCAGACACTGGAGCACATCTCTAACACCACAGTTAGAGCCAGTCCTGGATCA
>NC_051218.1:5907500-5910000 GCF_015220715.1 Pygocentrus nattereri
AGTTTCTTCCCCCCCTGGTCTCCAAAGGTTAAGGGGGTGGAGCGGTGGTGGTCACCACCTGCTGGTCAAAGCTGGTTTTGTTTTGTCGTGAAAGTGATGCTAGAAATATTCGGTTTGCTTTACTGACAGGCCAAATAGGCTCGGAAAGGTTTTATTGATTAAGTGCATTAAGGCTGAAAGTTCTTGTTGCTTTTGTTCATTTAACCCTTCAGACCCTAAAATTTGGGAGTTTTTCTTGGTAATTTGGGTCAGTTACAATTCCAATTCCAAAGCATTTACATGTGACCGTCACACATGCAACTGTTGTCTGTACTCTGTTGGACTGATATTTTTCCCAGTTTATGAATATTCATATGTGTTTTAGCCCTCTTACATTTACATTCATGACATTTTGGCAGACGCTCTTATCCAGAGTGCACAGATAGGTGAAGGTAGTGTTAGGAGTCTTGCCCAAGGACTCTTGGTACGGTGTAGGGTGCTGACCCAGGTGGGGACTGAACGCCAGTCTACAGGGTAAAAGGCAGAGGTGTTACCCACTACACTATACCAACCTCAACCACTCTTATTCATACACACAAAAAAATTCTGACTACAAATATATATGTATTCATAAGATCCTGCTGGTGTGGGTTCATGCCATTTTCTTTCCTTTCAGTGAAGTGCACGAATGACTCCCCCTTGTGGAGAATCGTCAGCCTGCTAAACACAGCCTATTTCGTTAATTAGTTAGTTAGATGCTTTGCATTTAAAAGGACTCATGATGCTGCATGGATTGCTTTCTTTCATGTGAACATTTTGAAAGAAGTATCTAAGATACATCCAAGCACTGGATGTAAATATCTGAGCCTGTTTCTCAGATGCTCTGACCTGGGGATGCCTAATATAGCTATATGTATGCAAATGTGTACCTCCTAACTCATTAAAATCACTAATTGCAAACTAATGGCGTAACGGTCAGCGCCTGGCTGTGTGTAACCTTCGTCCGCTCTGCTCTTCCTCCTCTGCTGGTTTTTACTGTGATATCTGGAGTAATGTGCGAAGCTGTGTTCCTTCATTAGAAGTCAGCTATTGTACTCAGTCCAATAAAGCCGTAAAAGAAAATGGCGGGTCGCTGAGGATGGAGACGTCGCCGTGGCTTTAGGTGTTGACAGTATAGGTTTTATTCATCAGTCCTGCCCTTCCCTCCAACGGCATGTATTAAATTGCAATTACCTGCTTGGAGTGCAGAGGCTGGAGCAGGCAGGGCCGTCGCTGCACTCTGAAGTGCTAATGGTTTTGTGTATGAATGGAGCTAGTTTAGAGCAGTTGACCTCGGGCCTCAGAGCTTTCTGCAGTAATGTATTCATTATGTTGCGAGGCGTGGCTTCAGCTGTTCTTCTCTTCCTTATAGAGTCACTGACAAAGGCTTTGTTACTGCATTTGAACAGCAGCGCTATGAGACGACAGTGGACTTAGGAGACCCGTGCTTACGCATACAAATGGGCACACAGAGAGGCGCATATGTAGAAACAAAATACAGCTATTATTAATATTATTACTGTTGCAAATAAAATACTAAGATAATAATAATGGTAACCATCAATACTGCTATACTACTACACTACTATATAACAACAATAACCGTTGTTGTTATTATTACAACCCCATTTATAAAAATGTTGGGATGCTGTGCGAAAATGAAAATAAAAAACAAAATGCAATGATGTGATCATTTAAACCCTGCATTTTATTGAAAATAGCACAAAGACAACATATCAAATGTTGAAACTGAGAAATGTTATGTTTTTTTTCCAAAATATATTTGCCCATTTTGAATTTGATGCCAGCAACACTCCAAAAAAAGCTGGGACAGGGGAAAAAAAGGCTGGTAAAGTTGTGTAACGCTACAAAAAACACACCTGGTAGTTGATTGGCAACAGGTCAGTAACATGGTTGGGTATAAAAGAGCATCTCAGAGAGGCGGAGTCTTTCAGAAGTAAAGATGAGGAAGGGTTCAGAAAGACTGCACCATCAAATAGTGCAACAATTCAAGAAGTTTCTCAACGTGAAATAGAAAAGAATTTTAGTTTTTCATCGTCTACAGTACATAATGACATTAAAACGATGACGACGACACAAATCAGCATTTGCTGGCCGTGATCTTTTGGCCCTCAGGCAGCACTGCATTATAAACAGACATGATTCTGTAGTGGAAATCACTGCATGGGCTCAGAAACATTTCTGAAAACCACTGTCTGTGAAAACAGTTCATCACTGCATCCACTAATGCAAGTTAAAACTCTAAAACACAAAGAAGAAACCAAATAGAAACAGGATCCAGAAATGCTGCCACCTTCTCTGGGCCAGAGCTTATTTATAATAGACTGAGGGGAAGTGGAAAAGTGTCCTGTGGTCCGATGAATCAACGTTTGAAATTCTTTTCTATCTATCTATCTATCTATCTATCTATCTATCTATCTATCTATCTATCTATCTATCTATCTATCTATCTATCTATCTA
>NC_051218.1:5915000-5917500 GCF_015220715.1 Pygocentrus nattereri
GAACAATTTCACCATGCAAAGAACCATTTCATGCTGAAATGGTTCCTCCTTTCCTTTCATGGTCAAACGTGTGGTATATTGTTCTAAATAGAACATTTTTAAAAATAGATCTGTGGAGCACCACAAAAGGTTCTTCTACACAGTTAAAATGGTCCCTCAAGGGTTCTTTAGTAAAGAAAATGGTTTTATCTAGCGCCATGAACACTCAAAGCAGCCTTTGCATGATTAAAGGGTTCTTCAGATTGATGGGGAATCTGCTGTAGATGGTTCTATATAGAATCTTTTGTAAATGTGCTTCTATTGTTATGATGTCAAGCTTGTTATAACAGAAGGACCCTTTTTGGTGCTGTATAGAACCATTTTCAAACACGTCGTATTTATAGAACCACATCTCCACCAATCCGAAGAGCAATGTCATCCTCCAAAGAGCCATTTAATCCTGAAAAGAACTCTTGGAATGCTTGAAGAACCATCTCCTCCCATCTCTTAAGAGTGTAATGTGAAAGAGGCTGAGTGTTCCCTGCTCTGGATGGTTAGTGTTGATGTTGGATGGGGGTCCGTCCAAACCCCCCGTTGTGTTTTGAGTAAATAGCAGATGTTGCCGCGGTCGGCCATATGTTGCCCATGCACTCCCAGTGGTGCAGCGTATGTGTGTGGAAACAGGTGGACGGTGGTGCGGAGATTGAGGGCTGGCCACAGCTTTCAGCTGGCCAGCGCTCGCCACTAGTGCCCACTAGTTTGAGCTCATTTGATCAGGCAGACTCATAAAGTAGTGATCAGATCTGGGGGGCCGCTGGGCTGCCAGCTCTGTCTAATGTTGGCTGAAGGCTGGCAAGGAGTTCGCCAGTTTCATTTTACCATGACAGCCGCCGCTCTGTGCACTCATTCATAACCTTTCCCTCTTCAAAGCACCTGTAATGATGTGGACGTGGGCCAGTGCCAGTTCTTTCGTCTCGATCCCGCACTGGCCTGTGTCTGTATTGATCCTTAGAGCTCAAATAACCGAAGCATGATGTGACAGTCAGTTCCACGCTTCATTGTTGTGTGTACGGTCTTGGTTTTTGCCCTGGTTTTGGCAATTTTGTCCAAACATCATCATCATCATCATCATCATCACCATCATCACTTTTATTTATATAGCGCCTTTCCCATGCTCAAGGACGCTTTACATTCAAAGAACATCAACGCTTTAAAGAAAAGGACAATACAGGTAAACATTCAAGTATAAACAGATCAACGATAACAAACTGAAAACAAGCAAGTCTTTAACAGAGATTTGAGTGAAGACAGAGAGGTTGCATCCCGAATAGACTGTGGGAGAGTGTTCCATAACCTGGGAGCTGCTACATGAAATGATTGACCACCCATAGAAACCAATTTAAATCTAGGAACATGAAGAAAGCCTAGATTTTGCGATCTCAAAGTACGGGATGGGACATATAGATGAAGAAGCTCTGTCAAGTATTGAGGAGCCAGGCTGTGCAGAGCTTTATATGTTATTAGGAGAACTTTGTACTGAATATGGAACGGAATGGGCAACCAGGGAAGTCTCTGAAGGACAGGGGTGATGTGGTCATCCTGGCAGCAGCATTTTAAACATACTGTAACCTAGTGAGGGTTTTGACAGGAAGGCCAGGAAAGAGAACGTTGCAGTAGTCCAGTCGTGACGTCACTAATGCATGCACAAGCATTTCTACATCAGCTTGACTGAGAAATGGTCAGAGACAAGACTTTTTGCAAAGACGGAAAAATGCTGTCTTAACAACGGAACTGATGTGGATGTGAAAAGAGGGTGTAGAGTCAAAGATAACCTTGAGGTTGCCTACGTGGAGAGAAGGTGTTACAAGAATTCCATCGATGTTGATGCCAAGGACAGATGAGCTAGATATCAGTGTCTTAGAGCCAATTAAAGGTACTCAGTTTTGCTAGCATTCAGTTTTAAAATGTTTATACTCATCCATGACTTTATGTCATGGATACAGTCAAATAGAGCAGGTGGTGGTGTAGTCTGAACAGGGCTAATGCTAGATTTGAGTGTCATCTGCATAACAATGAAAACATAAACCATGAAGCTGTATTATTTGCCCAAGTGGCAACATGTTAAGTTTTTAATCCCACACACGGAGAAATTCCACCTCTGCATTTAACCCATCCGTGAAGTGAAACACCACATACACACTAGTGAATACACACACACTAGGGGGCAGTGAGCACACTTGCCCGGAGCGGTGGGCAGCCCTATCCACGGCGCCCGGGGAGCAACTGGGGGTTAGGTGTCTTGCTCAAGGACACCTCAGTCATGGACTGTCGATGCTGTGGATCGAACCGGCAACCTTCCAGTCACAGGGCCAGCTCCCTAACCTCCAGCCCCTGACTGCCAATGTAAATGGTGAAGAGCAATGGACCTAAAACTGAGCCCTGTGGAACACCCTTAGTCACAGATACCATGGAAGATTTATTATTCTGAATAGCTACATACTGACGTCTGTCACTTGAAAAG